>NW_025957692.1:0-47489 GCF_023159225.1 Perognathus longimembris pacificus
TTTTCCACTTATTTTTATTTTTGATTTATTTTGTCATTTTTAAAAAAAAATACGCATCGTGCTGTGCTGTTTGTGTTTGCTTGAGTGCATTCGCGCGCTCTCGCTTTCTCCACTTTACAATTTTTTTGTTATTGTTTATCTATTCCTGAGAGTTTATCTTATTTTTTATTTGTTTATTTAAATGAAGTCGACCAGTTGCTGCCCCTTCCTTCCATTATCCGTCACCGAGACAAACTGAACAAAGTCTGAGGTCGACCTTGTAAAGATAAGGATTCAGGTCTGTCTGCTGTTTACCTTTGCTCCTGCGCGCACTGCCCTTCTCTCCACATTTATGTGTTTGTTTGTTTGTCTATCTAATCTTTTGGGTTTTTATTTCTTATGAGGTCGACCAGTTGTCTATTTATTATTTTTTTTACTACGCATCAAGCTGCGCTGCTTGTCTTTGCTCCTGTGTGCTCGCGCACTCTCGCCTTTTCCACTTATTTTTATTTTTGATTTATTTTTGATTTATTTTGTCAATTTTAAAAAAAATACGCATCGTGCTGTGCTGTTTGTGTTTGCTTGAGTGCATTCGCGTGCTCTCGCTTTCTCCACTTTACAATTTTTTTGTTATTATTTATCTATTCCTGAGAGTTTATCATATTTTTCATTTGTTTATTTAAATGATGTGGACCAGTTGCCTGCCCTTCCTTCCATTATCCGTCACCGAGACAAACTGAACAAAGTTGTGAGGTTCGACCTTGTAAAGATAAGGATTCAGGTCTGTCTGCTGTTTACCTTTGCTCCTGCGCGCACTGCCCTTCTCTCCACATTTATGTGTTTGTTTGTCTATCTAATCTTTTGGGTTTTTATTTCTAATGAGGTCGACCAGTTGTCTATTTATTATTTTTTTTACTACGCATCAAGCTGCGCTGCTTGTCTTTGCTCCTGTGTGCTCGCGCACTCTCGCATTTTCACTTATTTTTATTTTTGATTATTTTTGATTTATTTTGTCAATTTAAAAAAAAATATGCATCGTGCTGTGCTGTTTGTGTTTGCTTGAGTGCATTCGCGCGCTCTCGCTTTCTCCACTTTACAATTTTTTTGTTATTATTTATCTATTCCTGAGAGTTTATCTTATTTTTTATTTGTTTATTTAAATGAAGTCGACCAGTTGCCTGCCCTTCCTTCCATTATCCGTCACCGAGACAAACTGAACAAAGTTCTGAGGTCGACCTTGTAAAGATAAGGATTCAGGTCTGTCTGCTGTTTACCTTTGCTCCTGCGCGCACTGCCCTTCTCTCCACATTTATGTGTTTGTTTGTTTGTCTATCTAATCTTTTGGGTTTTTATTTCTAATGAGGTCGACCAGTTGTCTATTTATTATTTTTTTTACTACGCATCAAGCTGCGCTGCTTGTCTTTGCTCCTGTGTGCTCGCGCACTCTCGCCTTTTCCACTTATTTTTATTTTTGATTTATTTTGTCATTTAAAAAAAAAATAGGCATCGTGCTGTGCTGTTTGTGTTTGCTTGAGTGCATTCGCGCGCTCTCGCTTTCTCCACTTTACAATTTTTTTGTTATTATTTATCTATTCCTGAGAGTTTATCTGCGGCGGGCGGCAACCTCGTCCAGCGAGGAAAGGCGACCACCACACGAGGATCCTTCCCAATCACATTTTATTGAGGGGCCGCTTGGTTGACGGAGAGCTGAAGCGAGGCGCACCAAAAGGCCAAAACCGCCTGCTTATATACCGTTGGGTGAGCATGGGTCGTTCCCTGATTGGTCTGTGACTGGTTGCTACTAGCAGCTGCCACGGGATTGGCTGGGACTAGAACTCACTTGCGCATGCGCGGGGTTCAGGCCAGTAAGTCCGTTAGGCTTTGCCGTTATTTACCAGTAAGGCTGCAAGGAAGTAGGAGCCATCTTGTAATGGCATTGTTGCCGGCTTCCTGCAGTTCTCCCTTTTTGTTTTTGTGCAGGTAAGAGTAGAGGTCTGATCTCTGTGTGCTATTTTGGAACATTGTACTGGCTTTCCCATGAGTGTTATCCATTCATCGGACGCCAGACCCGTCCGATACCTTTTTTCCAGAGGTGGGGTCTAAGGTAACTACCCACGTGCAATCAGACTTGCTCTTCTTGGGTCCTGTTACCTCAGGACTCCCAAGTGCGGTGCTATTGCCCGGCATCCTGCTCTGCTCAAATGCACGCCTATCCCTAGTGCAAGTGAAGCTACCAGCTTCCTGGGGTGCAAAGGCCGTGCAATGAGGGCTTAGTCCCTTTTTAGGGCTGAAAGCCAAATCTGGGGGGAAAGCTCCATACTCCAAGGCGGCTAAAGCCTGTGAAATTACAACCTTGTCCCTTCGTGTTTGGGTTCTCAGGTGACAGACCAAGCAGAGGCAGACCATAATACATGGGACTTCCATGTTGCAGTCTGTAGAAAACAAGGTGGGGAGGAAGGGAGAATCTGCATGCAAGGGCATAGGTACTGGCCATGCCTTAGTCACAGCCCATAGTGTCATTTCTTTTGCTGCCATCTGGGCTGCAGTCAGCACTGTTGCAAGTAGCAGGGGGATCAGTTGTACCACAGGGCAAGTGGATGGCGTCTTCATCTTGCGGGTCTTTATTTTCGCAATGGGTTTCTTCTGTCATTTCTACAGGCCTGGTCAATCTCGTGGCACCCAGTGAGGCACTTCTTGGCCCTGAGGAAAAACACAACAGCTCCCCTGGATCTCGTTATCACCAGATCCGGTCCATGTTAATTTTCGGGCATTGCCGCTTAAAGTGTCCTAATTGGCCACACTTAAAGCAGCCCTTCTGTTTGTTGTCCCTAGCCATGCGAGCGGCAGAAAGCATGGCCGCCGCCAAGCCTGCATTTGTCAATGGGCCTCCCACCTCTCGGCAAGCTTTTACCCATGCCTCAAGGCCCTTTTCCTTTATAGGAATTATCACTCTTTTACATTCCTTGGTACTTTGCTCATAGATTATTTGTTGTACAAGTGGCATGGCAGCATCCAAATTCCCAAGTACACGCTCCGCCGTCTCAAGCATGCGTGCCACAAAATCAGAAAATGGTTCATTGGGCGCCTGAATGACTTTTGTAAGGTTGCCAGCCACGTCTCCTTTGTTTGGCAAGGCCCGCCAAGCCTTGTAAAATATCTCATTTACCTGGCGGTAGACTTCAAAGGGGTAGGTGGTCTGTTCCACTGCATAAGCTCCCTGTCCTAGAAGCATGTCCACCGACCATTCGGCTCTCCCTTCTTGGAGATTCTTTCTGAATTGTACTGGCTTCATAGGTCCTTTCATCTGTTATTGGGTTCTCAAAGACTGGAAAAGCTGCGGCCAACCTAGACCACATACTTCTCTTATGAAAATTCCTCCAAAGAAGGATACAACGGGGCAACTGGTCCTTGTCCCTTTTGAGTTTGCTTTTGTTTTGTCTGTCTTGTCCCCACCGCCTGCGCGATCGAGGATTTTCCGGAGGGCTGCAGTCCCTCCTCCAGACCCTTATGGGGTCTCCCTTTTCTTTCTTTCATCTTTTTATTTTTATTTTCCTTATTTTTATTTTCCTTAGGCCTGACCACTTCCCCCTTTACTGATGAGGATTCCGAATAGACTATCCTGGTGCTTACTAAGGGCCCTTTGACCTTCCTTATATCTGTGGAGTGTCCATCTTCCAGGCATGAGCGTACCATGCGCCATAAGGGCATCACAGCGCAAACAGAGCAAGCACACACCAGCCACCAGCACTCACAGCGGAAGGATAATAAGAAGCACCAGACAGGAACGGCAGTCCACATACCTGAGGGAAGTTACCTCCTCATGTGTTGGGTTCTGGATCCTCTTCGACCCCTCGCCTGGTCCCGGGTTTCGGCACCAGTTGCGGCGGGGCGGCAACCTCGTCCAGCGAGGAAAGGCGACGACCACACGAGGATCTTCCCAATCACATTTTATTGAGGAGCCGCTTGGTTGAGGGAGAGCTGAAGCGAGGGGCAACAAAAGGCCAAAACCGCCTGCTTATATACCGCTGGGTGAGCATGGGTCGTTCCCAGATTGGTCTGTGACTGGTTGCTACTAGCAGCTGCCACGGGATTGGCTGGGACTAGAACTCACTTGCGCATGCGCGGGTTCAGGCCAGTAAGTCCGTTAGGCTTTGCCGTTATTTACCAGTAAGGCTGCAAGGAAGTAGGAGCCATCTTGTAATGGCGTTGTTGCCGGCTTCCTGCATTTATCTTATTTTTTATTTGTTTATTTAAATGAAGTCGACCAGTTGCCTGCCCTTCCTTCCATTATCCGTCACCGAGACAAACTGAACAAAGTTCTGAGGTCGACCTTGTAAAGATAAGGATTCAGGTCTGTCTGCTGTTTACCTTTGCTCCTGCGCGCACTGCCCTTCTCTGCTCATTTATGTGTTTGTCTGTTTGTCTATCTAATCTTTTGGGTTTTTATTTCTAATGAGGTCGACCAGTTGTCTATTTATTATTTTTTTTACTACGCATCAAGCTGCGCTGCTTGTCTTTGCTCCTGTGTGCTCTCGCACTCTCGCCTTTTCCACTTATTTTTATTTTTGATTTATTTTGTCAATTTAAAAAAAAATACGCATCGTGCTGTGCTGTTTGTGTGTGCTTGAGTGCATTCGCGCGCTCTCGCTTTCTCCACTTTACAATTTTTTTGTTATTATTTATCTATTCCTGAGAGTTATCTTATTTTTTATTTGTTTATTTAAATGAAGTCGACCAGTTGCCTGCCCTTCCTTCCATTATCCGTCACCGAGACAAACTGAACAAAGTTCTGAGGTCGACCTTGTAAAGATAAGGATTCAGGTCTGTCTGCTGTTTACCTTTGCTCCTGCGCGCACTGCCCTTCTCTCCACATTTATGTGTTTGTTTGTTTGTCTATCTAATCTTTTGGGTTTTTATTTCTAATGAGGTCGACCAGTTGTCTATTTATTATTTTTTTTACTACGCATCAAGCTGCGCTGCTTGTCTTTGCTCCTGTGTGCTCGCGCACTCTCGCCTTTTCCACTTATTTTTATTTTTCATTTATTTTGTCAATTTAAAAAAAAATAGGGCATCGTGCTGTGCTGTTTGTGTTTGCTTGAGTGCATTCGCGCGCTCTCGCTTTCTCCACTTTACAATTTTTTTGTTATTATTTATCTATTCCTGAGAGTTTATCTGCGGCGGGCGGCAACCTCGTCAGCGAGGAAAGGCGACCACCACACGCGGATCCTTCCCAATCACATTTTATTGAGGAGCCGCTTGGTTGACGGAGAGCTGAAGCGAGGGGCACCAAAAGGCCAAAACCGCCTGCTTATATACCGTTGGGTGAGCATGGGTCGTTCCCTGATTGGTCTGTGACTGGTTGCTACTAGCAGCTGCCACGGGATTGGCTGGGACTAGAACTCACTTGCGCATGCGCGGGGTTCAGGCCAGTAAGTCCGTTAGGCTTTGCCGTTATTTACCAGTAAGGCTGCAAGGAAGTAGGAGCCATCTTGTAATGGCGTTGTTGCCGGCTTCCTGCAGTTCTCCCTTTTTGTTTTTGTGCAGGTAAGAGTAGAGGTCTGATCTCTGTGTGCTATTTTGGAACATTGTACTGGCTTTCCATGAGTGTTATCCATTCATCGGACGCCAGACCCGTCCGATACCTTTTTTCCAGAGGTGGGGTCTAGGGTATCTACCCACGTGCAATCAGACTTGCTCTTCTTGGGTCCTGTTACCTCAGGACTCCCAAGTGCGGTGCTATTGCCCGGCATCCTGCTCTGCTCAAATGCACGCCTATCCCTAGTGCAAGTGAAGCTACCAGCTTCCTGGGGTGCAAAGGCCGTGCAATTGAGGGCTTAGTCCCTTTTTAGGCTGAAAGCCAAATCTGGGGGGAAGCTCCATACTCCAAGGCGGCTAAAGCCTGTGAAATTACAACCTTGTCCCTTCGTGTTTGGGTTCTCAGGTGACAGACCAACCAGAGGCAGACCATAATACATGGGACTTCCATGTTGCAGTCTGTAGAAAACAAGGTGGGGAGGAAGGAGAATCTGCATGCAAGGGCATAGGTACTGGCCATGCCTTAGTCACAGCCCATAGTGTCATTTCTTTTGCTGCCATCTGGGCTGCAGTCAGCACTGTTGCAAGTAGCAGGGGGATCAGTTGTACCACAGGGCAAGTGGATGGCGTCTTCATCTTGCGGGTCTTTATTTTCGCAATGGGTTTCTTCTGTCATTTCTACAGGCCTGGTCAATCTCGTTGGCACCCAGTGAGGCACTTCTTGGCCCTGAGGAAAAACACAAACAGCTCCCCTGGATCTCGTTATCACCAGATCCGGTCCATGTTAATTTTCGGGCATTGCCGCTTAAAGTGTCCTAATTGGCCACACTTAAAGCAGCCCTTCTGTTTGTTGTCCCTAGCCATGCGAGCGGCAGAAAGCATGGCCGCCGCCAAGCCTGCATTTGTCAATGGGCCTCCCACCTCTCGGCAAGCTTTTACCCATGCCTCAAGGCCCTTTTCCTTTATAGGAATTATCACTCTTTTACATTCCTTGGTACTTTGCTCATAGATTATTTGTTGTACAAGTGGCATGGCAGCATCCAAATTCCCAAGTACACGCTCCGCCGTCTCAAGCATGCGTGCCACAAAATCAGAAAATGGTTCATTGGGCGCCTGAATGACTTTTGTAAGGTTGCCAGCCACGTCTCCTTTGTTTGGCAAGGCCCGCCAAGCCTTGTAAAATATCTCATTTACCTGGCGGTAGACTTCAAAGGGGTAGGTGGTCTGTTCCACTGCATAAGCTCCCTGTCCTAGAAGCATGTCCACCGACCATTCGGCTCTCCCTTCTTGGAGATTCTTTCTGAATTGTACTGGCTCATAGGTCCTTTCATCTGTTATTGGGTTCTCAAAGACTGGAAAAGCTGCGGCCAACCTAGACCACATACTTCTCTTTATGAAAATTCCTCCAAAGAAGGATACAACGGGGCAACTGGTCCTTGTCCCTTTTGAGTTTGCTTTTGTTTTGTCTGTCTTGTCCCCACCGCCTGCGCGATCGAGGATTTTCCGGAGGGCTGCAGTCCCTCCTCCAGACCCTTATGGGGTCTCCCTTTTCTTTCTTTCATCTTTTTATTTTTATTTTCCTTATTTTTATTTTCCTTAGGCCTAACCACTTCCCCCTTTACTGATGAGGATTCCGAAAGACTATCCTGGTGCTTACTAAGGGCCCTTTGACCTTCCTTTATATCTGTGGAGTGTCCATCTTCCAGGCATGAGCGTACCATGCGCCATAAGGGCATCACAGCGCAAACAGAGCAAGCACACACCAGCCACCAGCACTCACAGCGGAAGGATAATAAGAAGCACCAGACAGGAACGGCAGTCCACATACCTGAGGGAAGTTACCTCCTCATGTGTTGGGTTCTGGATCCTCTTCGACCCCTCGCCTGGTCCCGGGTTTCGGCACCAGTTGCGGCGGGCGGCAACCTCGTCCAGCGAGGAAAGGCGACGACCACACGAGGATCCTTCCCAATCACATTTTATTGAGGAGCCGCTTGGTTGAGGGAGAGCTGAAGCGAGGGGCAACAAAAGGCCAAAACCGCCTGCTTATATACCGCTGGGTGAGCATGGGTCGTTCCCAGATTGGTCTGTGACTGGTTGCTACTAGCAGCTGCCACGGGATTGGCTGGGACTAGAACTCACTTGCGCATGCGCGGGGTTCAGGCCAGTAAGTCCGTTAGGCTTTGCCGTTATTTACCAGTAAGGCTGCAAGGAAGTAGGAGCCATCTTGTAATGGCGTTGTTGCCGGCTTCCTGCATTTATCTTATTTTTTATTTGTTTATTTAAATGAAGTCGACCAGTTGCCTGCCCTTCCTTCCATTATCCGTCACCGAGACAAACTGAACAAAGTTCTGAGGTCGACCTTGTAAAGATAAGGATTCAGGTCTGTCTGCTGTTTACCTTTGCTCCTGCGCGCACTGCCCTTCTCTGCTCATTTATGTGTTTGTCTGTTTGTCTATCTAATCTTTTGGGTTTTTATTTCTAATGAGGTCGACCAGTTGTCTATTTATTATTTTTTTTACTAAGCATCAAGCTGCGCTGCTTGTCTTTGCTCCTGTGTGCTCGCGCACTCGCGCCTTTTCCACTTATTTTTATTTTTGATTTATTTTGTCAATTTAAAAAAAAATACGCATCGTGCTGTGCTGTTTGTGTTTGCTTGAGTGCATTCGCGCGCTCTCGCTTTCTCCACTTTACAATTTTTTTGTTATTATTTATCTATTCCTGAGACTTTATCTTATTTTTTATTTGTTTATTTAAATGAAGTCGACCAGTTGCCTGCCCTTCCTTCCATTATCCGTCACCGAGACAAACTGAACAAAGTTCTGAGGTCGACCTTGTAAAGATAGGGATTCAGGTCTGTCTGCTGTTTACCTTTGCTCCTGCGCGCACTGCCCTTCTCTCCACATTTATGTGTTTGTTTGTTTGTCTATCTAATCTTTTGGGTTTTTATTTCTAATGAGGTCGACCAGTTGTCTATTTATTATTTTTTTTACTACGCATCAAGCTGCGCTGCTTGTCTTTGCTCCTGTGTGCTCGCGCACTCTCGCCTTTTCCACTTATTTTTATTTTTGATTTATTTTTGATTTATTTTGTCAATTTAAAAAATAATACGCATCGTGCTGTGCTCTTTGTGTTTGCTTGAGTGCATTCGCGCGCTCTCGCTTTCTCCACTTTACAATTTTTTTGTTATTATTTATCTATTCCTGAGAGTTTATCTTATTTTTTATTTGTTTATTTAAATGAAGTCGACCAGTTGCCTGCCCTTCCTTCCATTATCCGTCACCGAGACAAACTGAAGAAAGTTCTGAGGTCGACCTTGTAAAGATAAGGATTCAGGTCTGTCTGCTGTTTACCTTTGCTCCTGCGCGCACTGCCTTTCTCTCCACATTTATGTGTTTGTTTGTTTGTCTATCTAATCTTTTGGGTTTTTATTTCTAATGAGGTCGACCAGTTGTCTATTTATTATTTTTTTTACTACGCATCAAGCTGCGCTGCTTGTCTTTGCTCCTGTGTGCTCGAGCACTCTCGCCTTTTCCACTTATTTTTATTTTTGATTTATTTTTGATTTATTTTGTCAATTTAAAAAAAAAATACGCATCGTGCTGTGCTGTTTGTGTTTGCTTGAGTGCATTCGCGCGCTCTCGCTTTCTCCACTTTACAATTTTTTTGTTATTATTTATCTATTCCTGAGAGTTTATCTTATTTTTTATTTGTTTATTTAAATGAAGTCGACCAGTTGCCTGCCCTTCCTTCCATTATCCGTCACCGAGACAAACTGAACAAAGTTCTGAGGTCGACCTTGTAAAGATAAGGATTCAGGTCTGTCTGCTGTTTACCTTTGCTCCTGCGCGCACTGCCCTTCTCTCCACATTTATGTGTTTGTTTGTTTGTCTATCTAATCTTTTGGGTTTTTATTTCTAATGAGGTCGACCAGTTGTCTATTTATTATTTTTTTTACTACGCATCAAGCTGCGCTGCTTGTCTTTGCTCCTGTGTGCTCGCGCACTCTCGCCTTTTCCACTTATTTTTATTTTTGATTTATTTTGTCATTTTTAAAAAAAAATACGCATCGTGCTGTGCTGTTTGTGTTTGCTTGAGTGCATTCGCGCGCTCTCGCTTTCTCCACTTTACAATTTTTTTGTTATTGTTTATCTATTCCTGAGAGTTTATCTTATTTTTTATTTGTTTATTTAAATGAAGTCGACCAGTTGCCTGCCCTTCCTTCCATTATCCGTCACCGAGACAAACTGAACAAAGTTCTGAGGTCGACCTTGTAAAGATAAGGATTCAGGTCTGTCTGCTGTTTACCTTTGCTCCTGCGCGCCCTGCCCTTCTCTCCACATTTATGTGTTTGTTTGTTTGTCTATCTAATCTTTTGGGTTTTTATTTCTTATGAGGTCGACCAGTTGTCTATTTATTATTTTTTTTACTACGCATCAAGCTGCGCTGCTTGTCTTTGCTCCTGTGTGCTCGCGCACTCTCGCCTTTTCCACTTATTTTTATTTTTGATTTATTTTTGATTTATTTTGTCAATTTTTAAAAAAAATACGCATCGTGCTGTGCTGTTTGTGTTTGCTTGAGTGCATTCGCGTGCTCTCGCTTTCTCCACTTTACAATTTTTTTGTTATTATTTATCTATTCCTGAGAGTTTATCATATTTTTCATTTGTTTATTTAAATGATGTGGACCAGTTGCCTGCCCTTCCTTCCATTATCCGTCACCGAGACAAACTGAACAAAGTTGTGAGGTCGACCTTGTAAAGATAAGGATTCAGGTCTGTCTGCTGTTTACCTTTGCTCCTGCGCGCACTGCCCTTCTCTCCACATTTATGTGTTTGTTTGTCTATCTAATCTTTTGGGTTTTTATTTCTAATGAGGTCGACCAGTTGTCTATTTATTATTTTTTTTACTACGCATCAAGCTGCGCTGCTTGTCTTTGCTCCTGTGTGCTCGCGCACTCTCGCATTTTCCACTTATTTTTATTTTTGATTTATTTTTGATTTATTTTGTCAATTTAAAAAAAAATACGCATCGTGCTGTGCTGTTTGTGTTTGCTTGAGTGCATTCGCGCGCTCTCGCTTTCTCCACTTTACAATTTTTTTGTTATTATTTATCTATTCCTGAGAGTTTATCTTATTTTTTATTTGTTTATTTAAATGAAGTCGACCAGTTGCCTGCCCTTCCTTCCATTATCCGTCACCGAGACAAACTGAACAAAGTTCTGAGGTCGACCTTGTAAAGATAAGGATTCAGGTCTGTCTGCTGTTTACCTTTGCTCCTGCGCGCACTGCCCTTCTCTCCACATTTATGTGTTTGTTTGTTTGTCTATCTAATCTTTTGGGTTTTTATTTCTAATGAGGTCGACCAGTTGTCTATTTATTATTTTTTTTACTACGCATCAAGCTGCGCTGCTTGTCTTTGCTCCTGTGTGCTCGCGCACTCTCGCCTTTTCCACTTATTTTTATTTTTGATTTATTTTGTCAATTTAAAAAAAAATAGGCATCGTGCTGTGCTGTTTGTGTTTGCTTGAGTGCATTCGCGCGCTCTCGCTTTCTCCACTTTACAATTTTTTTGTTATTATTTATCTATTCCTGAGAGTTTATCTGCGGCGGGCGGCAACCTCGTCCAGCGAGGAAAGGCGACCACCACACGAGGATCCTTCCCAATCACATTTTATTGAGGAGCCGCTTGGTTGACGGAGAGCTGAAGCGAGGGGCACCAAAAGGCCAAAACCGCCTGCTTATATACCGTTGGGTGAGCATGGGTCGTTCCCTGATTGGTCTGTGACTGGTTGCTACTAGCAGCTGCCACGGGATTGGCTGGGACTAGAACTCACTTGCGCATGCGCGGGGTTCAGGCCAGTAAGTCCGTTAGGCTTTGCCGTTATTTACCAGTAAGGCTGCAAGGAAGTAGGAGCCATCTTGTAATGGCATTGTTGCCGGCTTCCTGCAGTTCTCCCTTTTTGTTTTTGTGCAGGTAAGAGTAGAGGTCTGATCTCTGTGTGCTATTTTGGAACATTGTACTGGCTTTCCCATGAGTGTTATCCATTCATCGGACGCCAGACCCGTCCGATACCTTTTTTCCAGAGGTGGGGTCTAAGGTATCTACCCACGTGCAATCAGACTTGCTCTTCTTGGGTCCTGTTACCTCAGGACTCCCAAGTGCGGTGCTATTGCCCCGCATCCTGCTCTGCTCAAATGCACGCCTATCCCTAGTGCAAGTGAAGCTACCAGCTTCCTGGGGTGCAAAGGCCGTGCAATTGAGGGCTTAGTCCCTTTTTAGGGCTGAAAGCCAAATCTGGGGGGAAGCTCCATACTCCAAGGCGGCTAAAGCCTGTGAAATTACAACCTTGTCCCTTCGTGTTTGGGTTCTCAGGTGACAGACCAAGCAGAGGCAGACCATAATACATGGGACTTCCATGTTGCAGTCTGTAGAAAACAAGGTGGGGAGGAAGGGAGAATCTGCATGCAAGGGCATAGGTACTGGCCATGCCTTAGTCACAGCCCATAGTGTCATTTCTTTTGCTGCCATCTGGGCTGCAGTCAGCACTGTTGCAAGTAGCAGGGGGATCAGTTGTACCACAGGGCAAGTGGATGGCGTCTTCATCTTGCGGGTCTTTATTTTCGCAATGGGTTTCTTCTGTCATTTCTACAGGCCTGGTCAATCTCGTTGGCACCCAGTGAGGCACTTCTTGGCCCTGAGGAAAAACACAAACAGCTCCCCTGGATCTCGTTATCACCAGATCCGGTCCATGTTAATTTTCGGGCATTGCCGCTTAAAGTGTCCTAATTGGCCACACTTAAAGCAGCCCTTCTGTTTGTTGTCCCTAGCCATGCGAGCGGCAGAAAGCATGGCCGCCGCCAAGCCTGCATTTGTCAATGGGCCTCCCACCTCTCGGCAAGCTTTTACCCATGCCTCAAGGCCCTTTTCCTTTATAGGAATTATCACTCTTTTACATTCCTTGGTACTTTGCTCATAGATTATTTGTTGTACAAGTGGCATGGCAGCATCCAAATTCCCAAGTACACGCTCCGCCGTCTCAAGCATGCGTGCCACAAAATCAGAAAATGGTTCATTGGGCGCCTGAATGACTTTTGTAAGGTTGCCAGCCACGTCTCCTTTGTTTGGCAAGGCCCGCCAAGCCTTGTAAAATATCTCATTTACCTGGCGGTAGACTTCAAAGGGGTAGGTGGTCTGTTCCACTGCATAAGCTCCCTGTCCTAGAAGCATGTCCACCGACCATTCGGCTCTCCCTTCTTGGAGATTCTTTCTGAATTGTACTGGCTCATAGGTCCTTTCATCTGTTATTGGGTTCTCAAAGACTGGAAAAGCTGCGGCCAACCTAGACCACATACTACTCTTTATGAAAATTCCTCCAAAGAAGGATAAAACGGGGCAACTGGTCCTTGTCCCTTTTGAGTTTGCTTTTGTTTTGTCTGTCTTGTCCCCACCGCCTGCGCGATCGAGGATTTTCCGGAGGGCTGCAGTCCCTCCTCCAGACCCTTATGGGGTCTCCCTTTTCTTTCTTTCATCTTTTTATTTTTATTTTCCTTATTTTTATTTTCCTTAGGCCTAACCACTTTCCCCTTTACTGATGAGGATTCCGAAAGACTATCCTGGTGCTTACTAAGGGCCCTTTGACCTTCCTTTATATCTGTGGAGTGTCCATCTTCCAGGCATGAGCGTACCATGCGCCATAAGGGCATCACAGCGCAAACAGAGCAAGCACACACCAGCCACCAGCACTCACAGCGGAAGGATAATAAGAAGCACCAGACAGGAACGGCAGTCCACATACCTGAGGGAAGTTACCTCCTCATGTGTTGGGTTCTGGATCCTCTTCGACCCCTCGCCTGGTCCCGGGTTTCGGCACCAGTTGCGGCGGGCGGCAACCTCGTCCAGCGAGGAAAGGCGACGACCACACGAGGATCCTTCCCAATCACATTTTATTGAGGAGCCGCTTGGTTGAGGGAGAGCTGAAGCGAGGGGCAACAAAAGGCCAAAACCGCCTGCTTATATACCGCTGGGTGAGCATGGGTCGTTCCCAGATTGGTCTGTGACTGGTTGCTACTAGCAGCTGCCACGGGATTGGCTGGGACTAGAACTCACTTGCGCATGCGCGGGGTTCAGGCCAGTAAGTCCGTTAGGCTTTGCCGTTATTTACCAGTAAGGCTGCAAGGAAGTAGGAGCCACCTTGTAATGGCGTTGTTGCCGGCTTCCTGCATTTATCTTATTTTTTATTTGTTTATTTAAATGAAGTCGACCAGTTGCCTGCCCTTCCTTCCATTATCCGTCACCGAGACAAACTGAACAAAGTTCTGAGGTCGACCTTGTAAAGATAAGGATTCAGGTCTGTCTGCTGTTTACCTTTGCTCCTGCGCGCACTGCCCTTCTCTGCTCATTTATGTGTTTGTCTGTTTGTCTATCTAATCTTTTGGGTTTTTATTTCTAATGAGGTCGACCAGTTGTCTATTTATTATTTTTTTTACTACGCATCAAGCTGCGCTGCTTGTCTTTGCTCCTGTGTGCTCGCGCACTCTCGCCTTTTCCACTTATTTTTATTTTTGATTTATTTTGTCAATTTTAAAAAAAATACGCATCGTGCTGTGCTGTTTGTGTTTGCTTGAGTGCATTCGCGCGCTCTCGCTTTCTCCACTTATAATATTTTTGTTATTATTTATCTATTCCTGAGACTTTATCTTATTTTTTATTTGTTTATTTAAATGAAGTCGACCAGTTGCCGGCCCTTCCTTCCATTATCCGTCACCGAGACAAACTGAACAAAGTTCTGAGGTCGACCTTGTAAAGATAAGGATTCAGGTCTGTCTGCTGTTTACCTTTGCTCCTGCCCGCACTGCCCTTCTCTCCACATTTATGTGTTTGTTTGTTTGTCTATCTAATACTTTGGGTTTTTATTTCTAATGAGGTCGACCAGATGTCAATTTATTATTTTTTTTACTACGCATCAAGCTGCGCTGCTTGTCTTTGCTCCTGTGTGCTCGCGCACTCTCGCCTTTTCCACTTATTTTTATTTTTGATTTATTTTTGATTTATTTTGTCAATTTTTAAAAAAAATACGCATCGTGCTGTGCTGTTTGTTTTTGCTTGAGTGCATTCGCGCGCTCTCGCTTTCTCCACTTATAATATTTTTGTTATTATTTATCTATTCCTGAGAGTTTATCTTATTTTTTATTTGTTTATTTAAATGACGTCGACCAGTTGCCGGCCCTTCCTTCCATTATCCGTCACCGAGACAAACTGAACAAAGTTCTGAGGTCGACCTTGTAAAGATAAGGATTCAGGTCTGTCTGCTGTTTACCTTTGCTACTGCGCGCACTGCCCTTCTCTCCACATTTATGTGTTTGTTTGTTTGTCTATCTAATCTTTTGGGTTTTTATTTCTAATGAGGTCGACCAGTTGTCTATTTATTATTTTTTTTACTACGCATCAAGCTGCGCTGCTTGTCTTTGCTCCTGTGTGCTCGCGCACTCTCGCCTTTTCCACTTATTTTTATTTTTGATTTATTTTTGATTTATTTGTCAATTTAAAAAAAATACGCATCGTGCTGTGCTGTTTGTGTTTGCTTGAGTGCATTCGCGCGCTCTCGCTTTCTCCACTTTACAATTTTTTTGTTATTATTTATCTATTCCTGAGAGTTTATCTTATTTTTTATTTGTTTATTTAAATGAAGTCGACCAGTTGCCTGCCCTTCCTTCCATTATCCGTCACCGAGACAAACTGAACAAAGTTCTGAGGTCGACCTTGTAAAGATAAAGATTCAGGTCTGTCTGCTGTTTACCTTTGCTCCTGCGCGCACTGCCCTTCTCTCCACATTTATGTGTTTGTTTGTTTGTCTATCTTATCTTTTGGGTTTTTATTTCTAATGAGGTCGACCAGTTGTCTATTTATTATTTTTTTTTACTACGCATCAAGCTGCGCTGCTTGTCTTTGCTCCTGTGTGCTCGCGCACTCTCGCCTTTTCCACTTATTTTTATTTTTGATTTATTTTGTCAATTTTAAAAAAAATATGCATCGTGCTGTGCTGTTTGTGTTTGCTTGAGTGCATTCGCGCGCTCTCGCTTTCTCCACTTTACAATTTTTTTGTTATTATTTATCTATTCCTGAGAGTTTATCTTATTTTTTATTTGTTTATTTAAATGAAGTCGACCAGTTGCCTGCCCTTCCTTCCATTATCCGTCACCGACACAAACTGAACAAAGTTCTGAGGTCGACCTTGTAAAGATAAGGATTCAGGTCTGTCTGCTGTTTACCTTTGCTCCTCCGCGCACTGCCCTTCTCTCCACATTTATGTGTTTGTTTGTTTGTCTATCTAATCTTTTGGGTTTTTATTTCTAATGAGGTCGACCAGTTGTCTATTTATAATTTTTTTTACTACGCATCAAGCTGCGCTGCTTGTCTTTGCTCCTGTGTGCTTGCGCACTCTCGCCTTTTCCACTTATTTTTATTTTTGATTTATTTTTGATTTATTTTGTCAATTTAAAAAAAAATACGCATGGTGCTGTGCTGTTTGTGTTTGCTTGAGTGCATTCGCGCGCTCTCGCTTTCTCCACTTTACAATTTTTTTGTTATTATTTATCTATTCCTGAGAGTTTATCTTATTTTTTATTTGTTTATTTAAATGAAGTCGACCAGTTGCCTGCCCTACCTTCCATTATCCGTCACCGAGACAAACTGAACAAAGTTCTGAGGTCGACCTTGTAAAGATAAGGATTCAGGTCTGTCTGCTGTTTACCTTTGCTCCTGCGCGCACTGCCCTTCTCTCCACATTTATGTGTTTGTTTGTTTGTCTATCTAATCTTTTGGGTTTTTATTTCTAATGAGGTCGACCAGTTGTCTATTTATTATTTTTTTTAATACGCATCAAGCTGCGCTGCTTTTCTTTGCTCCTGTGTGCTCGCGCACTCTCGCCTTTTCCACTTATTTTAATTTATGATTTATTTTTTATTTATTTGTCAATTTTAAAAAAAAAATACGCATCGTGCTGTGCTGTTTGTGTTTGCTTGACTGCATTCGCGCGTTCTCGCTTTCTCCACTTTACAATTTTTTTGTTATTATTTATCTATTCCTGAGAGTTTATCTTATTTTTTATTTGTTTATTTAAATGAAGTCGACCAGTTGCCTGCCCTTCCTTCCATTATCCGTCACCGAGACAAACTGAACAAAGTTCTGAGGTCCACCTTGTAAAGATAAGGATTCATGTCTGTCTGCTGTTTACCTTTGCTCCTGCGCGCACTGCCCTTCTCTCCACATGTATGTGTTTGTTTGTTGTCTATCTAATCTTTTGGGTTTTTATTTCTAATGAGGTCGACCAGTTGTCTATTTATTATTTTTTTTACTACGCATCAAGCTGCGCTGCTTGTCTTTGATCCTGTGTGCTCGCGCACTCTCGCCATTTCCACTTATTTTTATTTTTGATTTATTTTTGATTTATTTTGTCAATTTAAAAAAAATACGCATCGTGCTGTGCTGTTTGTGTTTGCTTGAGTGCATTCGCGCGTTCTCGCTTTATCCACTTTACAATTTTTTTGTTATTATTTATCTATTCCTGAGTGTTTATCTTATTTTTTATTTGTTTATTTAAATGAAGTCGACCAGTTGCCTGCCCTTCCTTCCATTATCCGTCACCGAGACAAACTGAACAAAGTTCTGAGGTCGACCTTGTAAAGATAAGGATTCAGGTCTGTCTGCTGTTTACCTTTGCTCCTGCGCCCACTGCCCTTCTCTCCACATTTATGTGTTTGTTTGTTTGTCTATCTAATCTTTTGGGTTTTTATTTCTAATGAGGTCGACCAGTTGTCTATTTATTATTTTTTTTACTACGCATCAAGCTGCGCTGCTTGTCTTTGCTCCTGTGTGCTCGCGCACTCTCGCCTTTTCCACTTATTTTTATTTTTGATTTATTTTTGATTTATTTTGTCAATTTAAAAAAAAATACGCATCGTGCTGTGCTGTTTGTGTTTGCTTGAGTGCATTCGCGCGCTCTCGCTTTCTCCACTTTACAATTTTTTTGTTATTATTTATCTATTCCTGAGAGTATATCTTATTTTTTATTTGTTTATTTAAATGACGTCGACCAGTTGCCGGCCCTTCCTTCCATTATCCGTCACCGAGACAAACTGAACAAAGTTCTGAGTTCGACCTTGTAAAGAAAAGGATTCAGGTCTGTCTGCTGTTTACCTTTGCTCCTGCGCGCACTGCCCTTCTCTCCACATTTATGTTTGTTTGTTTGTCTATCTAATCTTTTGGGTTTTTATTTCTAATGAGGTCGACCAGTTGTCTATTTATTATTTTTTTTACTACGCATCAAGCTGCGCTGCTTGTCTTTCCTCCTGTGTGCTCGGCACTCTCGCCTATTCCACTTATTTTTATTTTTGATTTATTTTTGATTTATTTTGTCAATTAAAAAAAATACGCATCGTGCTGTGCTGTTTGTGTTTGCTTGAGTGCATTCGCGCGCTCTCCCTTTCTCCACTTTACAATTTTTTTGTTATTATTTATCTATTCCTGAGAGTTTGTCTTATTTTTTATTTGTTTATTTAAATGAAGTCGACCAGTTGCCGGCCCTTCCTTCCATTACCCGTCACCGAGACAAACTGAACAAAGTTCTGAGGTCGACCTTGTAAAGATAAGGATTCAGGTCTGTCTGCTGTTTACCTTTGTTCCTGCGCGCACTGCCCTTCTCTCCACATTTATGTGTTTGTTTGTTTGTCTATCTAATCTTTTGGGTTTTTATTTCTAATGAGGTCGACCAGTTGTCTATTTATTATTCTTTTTACTACGCATCAAGCTGCGCTGCTTGTCTTTGTTCCTGTGTGCTCGCGCACTCTCGCCTTTTCCACTTATTTTAATTTTTGATTTATTTTTGATTTATTTTGTCAATTTTAAAAAAATACGCATCGTGCTGTGCTGTTTGTGTTTGCTTGAGTGCATTCGCGCGCTCTCGCTTTCTCCACTTTACAATTTTTTTGTTATTATTTATCTATTCCTGAGAGTTTATCTTATTTTTTATTTTTTTATTTAAATGAAGTCGACCAGTTGCCTGCCCTTCCTTCCATTATCCGTCACCGAGACAAACTGAACAAAGTTCTGAGGTCGACCTTGTAAAGATAAGGATTCAGGTCTGTCTGCTGTTTACCTTTGCTCCTGCGTGCACTGCCCTTCTCTCCACATTTATGTGTTTGTTTGTTTGTCTATCTAATCTTTTGGGTTGTTATTTCTAATGAGGTCGACCAGTTGTCTATTTATTATTTTTTTAATACGCATCAAGCTGCGCTGCTTGTCTTTGCTCCTGTGTGCTCGCGCACTCTCGCCTTTTCCACTTATTTTTATTTTTGATTTATTTTTTATTTATTTGTCAATTTTAAAAAAAATACGCATCGTGCTGTGCTGTTTGTGTTTGCTTGAGTGCATTCGCGCGCTCTCGCTTTCTCCACTTTACAATTTTTTTGTTATTATTTATCTTTTCCCGAGAGTTTATCTTATTTTTTATTTGTTTATTTAAATGAAGTCGACCAGTTACCTGCCCTTCCTTCCATTATCCGTCACCGAGACAAACTGAACAAAGTTCTGAGGTCGACCTTGTAAAGATAAGGTTTCATGTCTGTCTGCTGTTTACCTTTGCTACTGCGCGCACTGTCCTACTCTCCACATTTATGTGTTTGTTTGTTTGTCTATCTAGTCTTTTGGGTTTTTATTTCTAAAGAGGTCGACCAGTTGTCTATTTATTATTTTTTTTATTACGCATCAAGCTGCGCTGCTTGTCTTTGCTCCTGTGTGCTCGCGCACTCTCGCCTTTTCCACTTATTTTTATTTTTGATTTATTTTTGATTTATTTTGTCAATTTTTAAAAAAAATACGCATCGTGCTGTGCTGTTTGTGTTTGCTTGAGTGCATTCGCGCGCTCTCACTCTCTCCACTTATAATATTTTTGTTATTATTTATCTATTCCTGAGAGTTTATCTTATTTTTTATTTGTTTATTTAAATGACGTCGACCAGTTGCCGGCCCTTCCTTCCATTATTCGTCACCGAGACAAACTGAACAAAGTTCTGAGGTCGACCTTGTAAAGATAAGGATTCAGGTCTGTCTGCTGTTTACCTTTGCTCCTGCGCGCACTGCCCTTCTCTCCACATTTATGTGTTTGTTTGTTTGTCTATCTAATCTTTTGGGTTTTTATTTCTAATGAGGTCGACCAGTTGTCTATTTATTATTTTTTTTAATACGCATCAAGCTGCGCTGCTTGTCTTTGCTCCTGTGTGCTCGCGAACTCTCGCCTTTTCCACTTATTTTTATTTTTGATTTATTTTTGATTTATTTGTCAATTTAAAAAAAAATACGCATCGTGCTGTGCTGTTTGTGTTTGCTTGAGTGCATTCGCGTGCTCTCGCTTTCTCCACTTTACAATTTTTTTGTTATTATTTATCTATTCCTGAGAGTTTATCTTATTTTTTATTTGTTTATTTAAATGAAGTAGACCAGTTGCCTGCCCTTCCTTCCATTATCCGTCACTGAGACAAACTGAACAAAGTTCTGAGGTCGACCTTGTAAAGATAAGGATTCAGGTCTGTCTGCTGTTTACCTTTGCTCCTGCGCGCAATGCCCTTCTCTCCACATTTATGTGTTTGTTTGTTTGTCTATCTAATCTTTTGGGTTTTTATTTCTAATGAGGTCGACCAGTTGTCTATTTATTATTTTTTTTACTACGCATCAAGCTGCGCTGCTTGTCTTTGATCCTGTGTGCTCGCGCACTCTCGCCTTTTCCACTTATTTTTATTTTTGATTTATTTTTGATTTATTTTGTCAATTTAAAAAAAATACGCATCGTGCTGTGCTGTTTGTGTTTGCTTGAGTGCATTCGCGCGCTCTCGCTTTCTCCACTTTACAATTTTTTTGTTATTATTTATCTATTCCTGAGAGTTTATCTTATTTTTTATTTGTTTATTTAAATGAAGTCGACCAGTTGCCTGCCCTTCCTTCCATTATCCGCCACCGAGACAAACTGAACAAAGTTCTGAGGTCGACCTTGTAAAGATAAGGATTCAGGTCTGTCTGCTGTTTACCTTTGCTCCTGCGCGCACTGCCCTTCTCTCCACATTTAGGTGTTTGTTTGTTTGTCTATCTAATCTGTTGGGTTTTTATTTCTAATGAGGTCGACCAGTTGTCTATTTATTATTTTTTTTACTACGCATCAAGCTGCGCTGCTTGTCTTTGCTCCTGTGTGCTCGCGCACTCTCGCCTTTTCCACTTATTTTTATTTTTGATTTATATTTGATTTATTTTGTCAATTTAAAAAAAATACGCATCGTGCTGTGCTGTTTGTGTTTGCTTGAGTGCATTCGCGCGCTCTCGCTTTCTCCACTTTACAATTTTTTTGTTATTATTTATCTATTCCTGAGAGCTTATCTTATTTTTTATTTGTTTATTTAAATGAAGTCGACCAGTTGCCTGCCCTTCCTTCCATTATCCGTCACCGAGACAAACTGAACAAAGTTCTGAGGTCGACCTTGTAAAGATAAGGATTCAGGTCTGTCTGCTGTTTACCTTTGCTCCTGCGCGCACTGCCCTTCTCTCCACATTTATGTGTTTGTTTGTTTGTCTATCTAATCTTTTGGGTTTTTATTTCTAATGAGGTCGACCAGTTGTCTATTTATTATTTTTTTTAATACGCATCAAGCTGCGCTGCTTTTCTTTGCTCCTGTGTGCTCGCGCACTCTCGCCATTTCCACTTATTTTTATTTTTGATTTATTTTTGATTTATTTTGTCAATTTAAAAAAAATACGCATCGTGCTGTGCTGTTTGTGTTTGCTTGAGTGCATTCGCGCGTTCTCGCTTTATCCACTTTACAATTTTTTTGTTATTATTTATCTATTCCTGAGTGTTTATCTTATTTTTTATTTGTTTATTTAAATGAAGTCGACCAGTTGCCTGCCCTTCCTTCCATTATCCGTCACCGAGACAAACTGAACAAAGTTCTGAGGTCGACCTTGTAAAGATAAGGATTCAGGTCTGTCTGCTGTTTACCTTTGCTCCTGCGCCCACTGCCCTTCTCTCCACATTTATGTGTTTGTTTGTTTGTCTATCTAATCTTTTGGGTTTTTATTTCTAATGAGGTCGACCAGTTGTCTATTTATTATTTTTTTTACTACGCATCAAGCTGCGCTGCTTGTCTTTGCTCCTGTGTGCTCGCGCACTCTCGCCTTTTCCACTTATTTTTATTTTTGATTTATTTTTGATTTATTTTGTCAATTTAAAAAAAAATACGCATCGTGCTGTGCTGTTTGTGTTTGCTTGAGTGCATTCGTGCGCTCTCGCTTTCTCCACTTTACAATTTTTTTGTTATTATTTATCTATTCCTGAGAGTATATCTTATTTTTTATTTGTTTATTTAAATGACGTCGACCAGTTGCCGGCCCTTCCTTCCATTATCCGTCACCGAGACAAACTGAACAAAGTTCTGAGTTCGACCTTGTAAAGATAAGGATTCAGGTCTGTCTGCTGTTTACCTTTGCTCCTGCGCGCACTGCCCTTCTCTCCACATTTATGTTTGTTTGTTTGTCTATCTAATCTTTTGGGTTTTTATTTCTAATGAGGTCGACCAGTTGTCTATTTATTATTTTTTTTACTACGCATCAAGCTGCGCTGCTTGTCTTTCCTCCTGTGTGCTCGGCACTCTCGCCTATTCCACTTATTTTTATTTTTGATTTATTTTTGATTTATTTTGTCAATTAAAAAAAATACGCATCGTGCTGTGCTGTTTGTGTTTGCTTGAGTGCATTCGCGCGCTCTCCCTTTCTCCACTTTACAATTTTTTTGTTATTATTTATCTATTCCTGAGAGTTTGTCTTATTTTTTATTTGTTTATTTAAATGAAGTCGACCAGTTGCCGGCCCTTCCTTCCATTACCCGTCACCGAGACAAACTGAACAAAGTTCTGAGGTCGACCTTGTAAAGATAAGGTTTCATGTCTGTCTGCTGTTTACCTTTGCTACTGCGCGCACTGTCCTACTCTCCACATTTATGTGTTTGTTTGTTTGTCTATCTAGTCTTTTGGGTTTTTATTTCTAAAGAGGTCGACCAGTTGTCTATTTATTATTTTTTTTATTACGCATCAAGCTGCGCTGCTTGTCTTTGCTCCTGTGTGCTCGCGCACTCTCGCCTTTTCCACTTATTTTTATTTTTGATTTATTTTTGATTTATTTTGTCAATTTTTAAAAAAAATACGCATCGTGCTGTGCTGTTTGTGTTTGCTTGAGTGCATTCGCGCGCTCTCACTCTCTCCACTTATAATATTTTTGTTATTATTTATCTATTCCTGAGAGTTTATCTTATTTTTTATTTGTTTATTTAAATGACGTCGACCAGTTGCCGGCCCTTCCTTCCATTATTCGTCACCGAGACAAACTGAACAAAGTTCTGAGGTCGACCTTGTAAAGATAAGGATTCAGGTCTGTCTGCTGTTTACCTTTGCTCCTGCGCGCACTGCCCTTCTCTCCACATTTATGTGTTTGTTTGTTTGTCTATCTAATCTTTTGGGTTTTTATTTCTAATGAGGTCGACCAGTTGTCTATTTATTATTTTTTTTAATACGCATCAAGCTGCGCTGCTTGTCTTTGCTCCTGTGTGCTCGCGAACTCTCGCCTTTTCCACTTATTTTTATTTTTGATTTATTTTTGATTTATTTGTCAATTTAAAAAAAAATACGCATCGTGCTGTGCTGTTTGTGTTTGCTTGAGTGCATTCGCGTGCTCTCGCTTTCTCCACTTTACAATTTTTTTGTTATTATTTATCTATTCCTGAGAGTTTATCTTATTTTTTATTTGTTTATTTAAATGAAGTAGACCAGTTGCCTGCCCTTCCTTCCATTATCCGTCACTGAGACAAACTGAACAAAGTTCTGAGGTCGACCTTGTAAAGATAAGGATTCAGGTCTGTCTGCTGTTTACCTTTGCTCCTGCGCGCAATGCCCTTCTCTCCACATTTATGTGTTTGTTTGTTTGTCTATCTAATCTTTTGGGTTTTTATTTCTAATGAGGTCGACCAGTTGTCTATTTATTATTTTTTTTACTACGCATCAAGCTGCGCTGCTTGTCTTTGATCCTGTGTGCTCGCGCACTCTCGCCTTTTCCACTTATTTTTATTTTTGATTTATTTTTGATTTATTTTGTCAATTTAAAAAAAATACGCATCGTGCTGTGCTGTTTGTGTTTGCTTGAGTGCATTCGCGCGCTCTCGCTTTCTCCACTTTACAATTTTTTTGTTATTATTTATCTATTCCTGAGAGTTTATCTTATTTTTTATTTGTTTATTTAAATGAAGTCGACCAGTTGCCTGCCCTTCCTTCCATTATCCGCCACCGAGACAAACTGAACAAAGTTCTGAGGTCGACCTTGTAAAGATAAGGATTCAGGTCTGTCTGCTGTTTACCTTTGCTCCTGCGCGCACTGCCCTTCTCTCCACATTTAGGTGTTTGTTTGTTTGTCTATCTAATCTGTTGGGTTTTTATTTCTAATGAGGTCGACCAGTTGTCTATTTATTATTTTTTTTACTACGCATCAAGCTGCGCTGCTTGTCTTTGCTCCTGTGTGCTCGCGCACTCTCGCCTTTTCCACTTATTTTTATTTTTGATTTATATTTGATTTATTTTGTCAATTTAAAAAAAATACGCATCGTGCTGTGCTGTTTGTGTTTGCTTGAGTGCATTCGCGCGCTCTCGCTTTCTCCACTTTACAATTTTTTTGTTATTATTTATCTATTCCTGAGAGCTTATCTTATTTTTTATTTGTTTATTTAAATGAAGTCGACCAGTTGCCTGCCCTTCCTTCCATTATCCGTCACCGAGACAAACTGAACAAAGTTCTGAGGTCGACCTTGTAAAGATAAGGATTCAGGTCTGTCTGCTGTTTACCTTTGCTCCTGCGCGCACTGCCCTTCTCTCCACATTTATGTGTTTGTTTGTTTGTCTATCTAATCTTTTGGGTTTTTATTTCTAATGAGGTCGACCAGTTGTCTATTTATTATTTTTTTTAATACGCATCAAGCTGCGCTGCTTTTCTTTGCTCCTGTGTGCTCGCGCACTCTCGCCTTTTCCACTTATTTTAATTTTTGATTTATTTTATATTTATTTGTCAATTTTAAAAAAAAAAATACGCATCGTGCTGTGCTGTTTGTGTTTGCTTGACTGCATTCGCGCGTTCTCGCTTTCTCCACTTTACAATTTTTTTGTTATTATTTATCTATTCCTGAGAGTTTATCTTATTTTTTATTTGTTTATTTAAATGAAGTCGACCAGTTGCCTGCCCTTCCTTCCATTATCCGTCACCGAGACAAACTGAACAAAGTTCTGAGGTCCACCTTGTAAAGATAAGGATTCATGTCTGTCTGCTGTTTACCTTTGCTCCTGCGCGCACTGCCCTTCTCTCCACATGTATGTGTTTGTTTGTTGTCTATCTAATCTTTTGGGTTTTTATTTCTAATGAGGTCGACCAGTTGTCTATTTATTATTTTTTTTACTACGCATCAAGCTGCGCTGCTTGTCTTTGATCCTGTGTGCTCGCGCACTCTCGCCATTTCCACTTATTTTTATTTTTGATTTATTTTTGATTTATTTTGTCAATTTAAAAAAAATACGCATCGTGCTGTGCTGTTTGTGTTTGCTTGAGTGCATTCGCGCGTTCTCGCTTTATCCACTTTACAATTTTTTTGTTATTATTTATCTATTCCTGAGTGTTTATCTTATTTTTTATTTGTTTATTTAAATGAAGTCGACCAGTTGCCTGCCCTTCCTTCCATTATCCGTCACCGAGACAAACTGAACAAAGTTCTGAGGTCGACCTTGTAAAGATAAGGATTCAGGTCTGTCTGCTGTTTACCTTTGCTCCTGCGCCCACTGCCCTTCTCTCCACATTTATGTGTTTGTTTGTTTGTCTATCTAATCTTTTGGGTTTTTATTTCTAATGAGGTCGACCAGTTGTCTATTTATTATTTTTTTTACTACGCATCAAGCTGCGCTGCTTGTCTTTGCTCCTGTGTGCTCGCGCACTCTCGCCTTTTCCACTTATTTTTATTTTTGATTTATTTTTGATTTATTTTGTCAATTTAAAAAAAAATACGCATCGTGCTGTGCTGTTTGTGTTTGCTTGAGTGCATTCGTGCGCTCTCGCTTTCTCCACTTTACAATTTTTTTGTTATTATTTATCTATTCCTGAGAGTATATCTTATTTTTTATTTGTTTATTTAAATGACGTCGACCAGTTGCCGGCCCTTCCTTCCATTATCCGTCACCGAGACAAACTGAACAAAGTTCTGAGTTCGACCTTGTAAAGATAAGGATTCAGGTCTGTCTGCTGTTTACCTTTGCTCCTGCGCGCACTGCCCTTCTCTCCACATTTATGTTTGTTTGTTTGTCTATCTAATCTTTTGGGTTTTTATTTCTAATGAGGTCGACCAGTTGTCTATTTATTATTTTTTTTACTACGCATCAAGCTGCGCTGCTTGTCTTTCCTCCTGTGTGCTCGGCACTCTCGCCTATTCCACTTATTTTTATTTTTGATTTATTTTTGATTTATTTTGTCAATTAAAAAAAATACGCATCGTGCTGTGCTGTTTGTGTTTGCTTGAGTGCATTCGCGCGCTCTCCCTTTCTCCACTTTACAATTTTTTTGTTATTATTTATCTATTCCTGAGAGTTTGTCTTATTTTTTATTTGTTTATTTAAATGAAGTCGACCAGTTGCCGGCCCTTCCTTCCATTACCCGTCACCGAGACAAACTGAACAAAGTTCTGAGGTCGACCTTGTAAAGATAAGGTTTCATGTCTGTCTGCTGTTTACCTTTGCTACTGCGCGCACTGTCCTACTCTCCACATTTATGTGTTTGTTTGTTTGTCTATCTAGTCTTTTGGGTTTTTATTTCTAAAGAGGTCGACCAGTTGTCTATTTATTATTTTTTTTATTACGCATCAAGCTGCGCTGCTTGTCTTTGCTCCTGTGTGCTCGCGCACTCTCGCCTTTTCCACTTATTTTTATTTTTGATTTATTTTTGATTTATTTTGTCAATTTTTAAAAAAAATACGCATCGTGCTGTGCTGTTTGTGTTTGCTTGAGTGCATTCGCGCGCTCTCACTCTCTCCACTTATAATATTTTTGTTATTATTTATCTATTCCTGAGAGTTTATCTTATTTTTTATTTGTTTATTTAAATGACGTCGACCAGTTGCCGGCCCTTCCTTCCATTATTCGTCACCGAGACAAACTGAACAAAGTTCTGAGGTCGACCTTGTAAAGATAAGGATTCAGGTCTGTCTGCTGTTTACCTTTGCTCCTGCGCGCACTGCCCTTCTCTCCACATTTATGTGTTTGTTTGTTTGTCTATCTAATCTTTTGGGTTTTTATTTCTAATGAGGTCGACCAGTTGTCTATTTATTATTTTTTTTAATACGCATCAAGCTGCGCTGCTTGTCTTTGCTCCTGTGTGCTCGCGAACTCTCGCCTTTTCCACTTATTTTTATTTTTGATTTATTTTTGATTTATTTGTCAATTTAAAAAAAATACGCATCGTGCTGTGCTGTTTGTGTTTGCTTGAGTGCATTCGCGTGCTCTCGCTTTCTCCACTTTACAATTTTTTTGTTATTATTTATCTATTCCTGAGAGTTTATCTTATTTTTTATTTGTTTATTTAAATGAAGTAGACCAGTTGCCTGCCCTTCCTTCCATTATCCGTCACTGAGACAAACTGAACAAAGTTCTGAGGTCGACCTTGTAAAGATAAGGATTCAGGTCTGTCTGCTGTTTACCTTTGCTCCTGCGCGCAATGCCCTTCTCTCCACATTTATGTGTTTGTTTGTTTGTCTATCTAATCTTTTGGGTTTTTATTTCTAATGAGGTCGACCAGTTGTCTATTTATTATTTTTTTTACTACGCATCAAGCTGCGCTGCTTGTCTTTGATCCTGTGTGCTCGCGCACTCTCGCCTTTTCCACTTATTTTTATTTTTGATTTATTTTTGATTTATTTTGTCAATTTAAAAAAAATACGCATCGTGCTGTGCTGTTTGTGTTTGCTTGAGTGCATTCGCGCGCTCTCGCTTTCTCCACTTTACAATTTTTTTGTTATTATTTATCTATTCCTGAGAGTTTATCTTATTTTTTATTTGTTTATTTAAATGAAGTCGACCAGTTGCCTGCCCTTCCTTCCATTATCCGCCACCGAGACAAACTGAACAAAGTTCTGAGGTCGACCTTGTAAAGATAAGGATTCAGGTCTGTCTGCTGTTTACCTTTGCTCCTGCGCGCACTGCCCTTCTCTCCACATTTAGGTGTTTGTTTGTTTGTCTATCTAATCTGTTGGGTTTTTATTTCTAATGAGGTCGACCAGTTGTCTATTTATTATTTTTTTTACTACGCATCAAGCTGCGCTGCTTGTCTTTGCTCCTGTGTGCTCGCGCACTCTCGCCTTTTCCACTTATTTTTATTTTTGATTTATATTTGATTTATTTTGTCAATTTAAAAAAAATACGCATCGTGCTGTGCTGTTTGTGTTTGCTTGAGTGCATTCGCGCGCTCTCGCTTTCTCCACTTTACAATTTTTTTGTTATTATTTATCTATTCCTGAGAGCTTATCTTATTTTTTATTTGTTTATTTAAATGAAGTCGACCAGTTGCCTGCCCTTCCTTCCATTATCCGTCACCGAGACAAACTGAACAAAGTTCTGAGGTCGACCTTGTAAAGATAAGGATTCAGGTCTGTCTGCTGTTTACCTTTGCTCCTGCGCGCACTGCCCTTCTCTCCACATTTATGTGTTTGTTTGTTTGTCTATCTAATCTTTTGGGTTTTTATTTCTAATGAGGTCGACCAGTTGTCTATTTATTATTTTTTTTAATACGCATCAAGCTGCGCTGCTTTTCTTTGCTCCTGTGTGCTCGCGCACTCTCGCCTTTTCCACTTATTTTAATTTTTGATTTATTTTTTATTTATTTGTCAATTTTAAAAAAAAAAATACGCATCGTGCTGTGCTGTTTGTGTTTGCTTGACTGCATTCGCGCGTTCTCGCTTTCTCCACTTTACAATTTTTTTGTTATTATTTATCTATTCCTGAGAGTTTATCTTATTTTTTATTTGTTTATTTAAATGAAGTCGACCAGTTGCCTGCCCTTCCTTCCATTATCCGTCACCGAGACAAACTGAACAAAGTTCTGAGGTCCACCTTGTAAAGATAAGGATTCATGTCTGTCTGCTGTTTACCTTTGCTCCTGCGCGCACTGCCCTTCTCTCCACATGTATGTGTTTGTTTGTTGTCTATCTAATCTTTTGGGTTTTTATTTCTAATGAGGTCGACCAGTTGTCTATTTATTATTTTTTTTACTACGCATCAAGCTGCGCTGCTTGTCTTTGATCCTGTGTGCTCGCGCACTCTCGCCATTTCCACTTATTTTTATTTTTGATTTATTTTTGATTTATTTTGTCAATTTAAAAAAAATACGCATCGTGCTGTGCTGTTTGTGTTTGCTTGAGTGCATTCGCGCGTTCTCGCTTTATCCACTTTACAATTTTTTTGTTATTATTTATCTATTCCTGAGTGTTTATCTTATTTTTTATTTGTTTATTTAAATGAAGTCGACCAGTTGCCTGCCCTTCCTTCCATTATCCGTCACCGAGACAAACTGAACAAAGTTCTGAGGTCGACCTTGTAAAGATAAGGATTCAGGTCTGTCTGCTGTTTACCTTTGCTCCTGCGCCCACTGCCCTTCTCTCCACATTTATGTGTTTGTTTGTTTGTCTATCTAATCTTTTGGGTTTTTATTTCTAATGAGGTCGACCAGTTGTCTATTTATTATTTTTTTTACTACGCATCAAGCTGCGCTGCTTGTCTTTGCTCCTGTGTGCTCGCGCACTCTCGCCTTTTCCACTTATTTTTATTTTTGATTTATTTTTGATTTATTTTGTCAATTTAAAAAAAAATACGCATCGTGCTGTGCTGTTTGTGTTTGCTTGAGTGCATTCGCGCGCTCTCGCTTTCTCCACTTTACAATTTTTTTGTTATTATTTATCTATTCCTGAGAGTATATCTTATTTTTTATTTGTTTATTTAAATGACGTCGACCAGTTGCCGGCCCTTCCTTCCATTATCCGTCACCGAGACAAACTGAACAAAGTTCTGAGTTCGACCTTGTAAAGATAAGGATTCAGGTCTGTCTGCTGTTTACCTTTGCTCCTGCGCGCACTGCCCTTCTCTCCACATTTATGTTTGTTTGTTTGTCTATCTAATCTTTTGGGTTTTTATTTCTAATGAGGTCGACCAGTTGTCTATTTATTATTTTTTTTACTACGCATCAAGCTGCGCTGCTTGTCTTTCCTCCTGTGTGCTCGGCACTCTCGCCTATTCCACTTATTTTTATTTTTGATTTATTTTTGATTTATTTTGTCAATTAAAAAAAATACGCATCGTGCTGTGCTGTTTGTGTTTGCTTGAGTGCATTCGCGCGCTCTCCCTTTCTCCACTTTACAATTTTTTTGTTATTATTTATCTATTCCTGAGAGTTTGTCTTATTTTTTATTTGTTTATTTAAATGAAGTCGACCAGTTGCCGGCCCTTCCTTCCATTACCCGTCACCGAGACAAACTGAACAAAGTTCTGAGGTCGACCTTGTAAAGATAAGGATTCAGGTCTGTCTGCTGTTTACCTTTGTTCCTGCGCGCACTGCCCTTCTCTCCACATTTATGTGTTTGTTTGTTTGTCTATCTAATCTTTTGGGTTTTTATTTCTAATGAGGTCGACCAGTTGTCTATTTATTATTCTTTTTACTACGCATCAAGCTGCGCTGCTTGTCTTTGTTCCTGTGTGCTCGCGCACTCTCGCCTTTTCCACTTATTTTTATTTTTGATTTATTTTTGATTTATTTTGTCAATTTTAAAAAAATACGCATCGTGCTGTGCTGTTTGTGTTTGCTTGAGTGCATTCGCGCGCTCTCGCTTTCTCCACTTTACAATTTTTTTGTTATTATTTATCTATTCCTGAGAGTTTATCTTATTTTTTATTTTTTTATTTAAATGAAGTCGACCAGTTGCCTGCCCTTCCTTCCATTATCCGTCACCGAGACAAACTGAACAAAGTTCTGAGGTCGACCTTGTAAAGATAAGGATTCAGGTCTGTCTGCTGTTTACCTTTGCTCCTGCGCGCACTGCCCTTCTCTCCACATTTATGTGTTTGTTTGTTTGTCTATCTAATCTTTTGGGTTTTTATTTCTAATGAGGTCGACCAGTTGTCTATTTATTATTTTTTTTACTACGCATCAAGCTGCGCTGCTTGTCTTTGCTCCTGTGTGCTCGCGCACTCTCGCCTTTTCCACTTATTTTTATTTTTGATTTATTTTTGATTTATTTTGTCAATTTTAAAAAAAAATATGCATCGTGCTGTGCTGTTTGTGTTTGCTTGAGTGCATTCGCGCGCTCTCGCTTTCTCCGCTTTACAATTTTTTTGTTATTATTTATCTATTCCTGAGAGTTTATCTTATTTTTTATTTGTTTATTTAAATGAAGTCGACCAGTTGCCTGCCCTTCCTTCCATTATCCGTCACCGAGACAAACTGAACAAAGTTCTGAGGTCGACCTTGTAAAGATAAGGATTCAGGTCTGTCTGCTGTTTACCTTTGCTCCTGCGCGCACTGCCCTTCTCTCCACATTTATGTGTTTGTTTGTTTGTCTATCTAATCATTTGGGTTTTTATTTCTAATGAGGTCGACCAGTTGTCTATTTATTATTTTTTTTACTACGCATCAAGCTGCGCTGCTTGTCTTTGCTCCTGTGTGCTCGCGCACTCTCGCCTTTTCCACTTATTTTTATTTTTGATTTATTTTTGATTTATTTTGTCAATTTTAAAAAAAAATACGCATCGTGCTGTGCTGTTTGTTTGCTTGAGTGCATTCGCGCGCTCTCGCATTCTCCACTTTACAATTTTTTTGTTATTATTTATCTATTCCTGAGAGTTTGTCTTAATTTTTATTTGTTTATTTAAATGAAGTCGACCAGTTGCCTGCCCTTCCTTCCATTATCCGTCACCGAGACAAACTGAACAAAGTTCTGAGGTCGACCTTGTAAAGATAAGGATTCAGGTCTGTCTGCTGTTTACCTTTGCTCCTGCGCGCACTGCCCTTCTCTCCACATTTATGTGTTTGTTTGTTTGTCTATCTAATCTTTTGGGTTTTTATTTCTAATGAGGTCGACCAGTTGTCTATTTATTATTTTTTTTAATACGCATCAAGCTGCGCTGCTTTTCTTTGCTCCTGTGTGCTCGCGCACTCTCGCCTTTTCCACTTATTTTAATTTTTGATTTATTTTTTATTTATTTGTCAATTTTAAAAAAAAAATACGCATCGTGCTGTGCTGTTTGTGTTTGCTTGACTGCATTCGCGCGTTCTCGCTTTCTCCACTTTACAATTTTTTTGTTATTATTTATCTATTCCTGAGAGTTTATCTTATTTTTTATTTGTTTATTTAAATGAAGTCGACCAGTTGCCTGCCCTTCCTTCCATTATCCGTCACCGAGACAAACTGAACAAAGTTCTGAGGTCCACCTTGTAAAGATAAGGATTCATGTCTGTCTGCTGTTTACCTTTGCTCCTGCGCGCACTGCCCTTCTCTCCACATGTATGTGTTTGTTTGTTGTCTATCTAATCTTTTGGGTTTTTATTTCTAATGAGGTCGACCAGTTGTCTATTTATTATTTTTTTTACTACGCATCAAGCTGCGCTGCTTGTCTTTGATCCTGTGTGCTCGCGCACTCTCGCCATTTCCACTTATTTTTATTTTTGATTTATTTTTGATTTATTTTGTCAATTTAAAAAAAATACGCATCGTGCTGTGCTGTTTGTGTTTGCTTGAGTGCATTCGCGCGTTCTCGCTTTATCCACTTTACAATTTTTTTGTTATTATTTATCTATTCCTGAGTGTTTATCTTATTTTTTATTTGTTTATTTAAATGAAGTCGACCAGTTGCCTGCCCTTCCTTCCATTATCCGTCACCGAGACAAACTGAACAAAGTTCTGAGGTCGACCTTGTAAAGATAAGGATTCAGGTCTGTCTGCTGTTTACCTTTGCTCCTGCGCCCACTGCCCTTCTCTCCACATTTATGTGTTTGTTTGTTTGTCTATCTAATCTTTTGGGTTTTTATTTCTAATGAGGTCGACCAGTTGTCTATTTATTATTTTTTTTACTACGCATCAAGCTGCGCTGCTTGTCTTTGCTCCTGTGTGCTCGCGCACTCTCGCCTTTTCCACTTATTTTTATTTTTGATTTATTTTTGATTTATTTTGTCAATTTAAAAAAAAATACGCATCGTGCTGTGCTGTTTGTGTTTGCTTGAGTGCATTCGCGCGCTCTCGCTTTCTCCACTTTACAATTTTTTTGTTATTATTTATCTATTCCTGAGAGTATATCTTATTTTATATTTGTTTATTTAAATGACGTCGACCAGTTGCCGGCCCTTCCTTCCATTATCCGTCACCGAGACAAACTGAACAAAGTTCTGAGTTCGACCTTGTAAAGATAAGGATTCTGGTCTGTCTGCTGTTTACCTTTGCTCCTGCGCGCACTGCCCTTCTCTCCACATTTATGTTTGTTTGTTTGTCTATCTAATCTTTTGGGTTTTTATTTCTAATGAGGTCGACCAGTTGTCTATTTATTATTTTTTTTACTACGCATCAAGCTGCGCTGCTTGTCTTTCCTCCTGTGTGCTCGGCACTCTCGCCTATTCCACTTATTTTTATTTTTGATTTATTTTTGATTTATTTTGTCAATTAAAAAAAATACGCATCGTGCTGTGCTGTTTGTGTTTGCTTGAGTGCATTCGCGCGCTCTCCCTTTCTCCACTTTACAATTTTTTTGTTATTATTTATCTATTCCTGAGAGTTTGTCTTATTTTTTATTTGTTTATTTAAATGAAGTCGACCAGTTGCCGGCCCTTCCTTCCATTACCCGTCACCGAGACAAACTGAACAAAGTTCTGAGGTCGACCTTGTAAAGATAAGGATTCAGGTCTGTCTGCTGTTTACCTTTGTTCCTGCGCGCACTGCCCTTCTCTCCACATTTATGTGTTTGTTTGTTTGTCTATCTAATCTTTTGGGTTTTTATTTCTAATGAGGTCGACCAGTTGTCTATTTATTATTCTTTTTACTACGCATCAAGCTGCGCTGCTTGTCTTTGTTCCTGTGTGCTCGCGCACTCTCGCCTTTTCCACTTATTTTTATTTTTGATTTATTTTTGATTTATTTTGTCAATTTTAAAAAAATACGCATCGTGCTGTGCTGTTTGTGTTTGCTTGAGTGCATTCGCGCGCTCTCGCTTTCTCCACTTTACAATTTTTTTGTTATTATTTATCTATTCCTGAGAGTTTATCTTATTTTTTATTTTTTTATTTAAATGAAGTCGACCAGTTGCCTGCCCTTCCTTCCATTATCCGTCACCGAGACAAACTGAACAAAGTTCTGAGGTCGACCTTGTAAAGATAAGGATTCAGGTCTGTCTGCTGTTTACCTTTGCTCCTGCGCGCACTGCCCTTCTCTCCACATTTATGTGTTTGTTTGTTTGTCTATCTAATCTTTTGGGTTTTTATTTCTAATGAGGTCGACCAGTTGTCTATTTATTATTTTTTTTACTACGCATCAAGCTGCGCTGCTTGTCTTTGCTCCTGTGTGCTCGCGCACTCTCGCCTTTTCCACTTATTTTTATTTTTGATTTATTTTTGATTTATTTTGTCAATTTTAAAAAAAAATATGCATCGTGCTGTGCTGTTTGTGTTTGCTTGAGTGCATTCGCGCGCTCTCGCTTTCTCCGCTTTACAATTTTTTTGTTATTATTTATCTATTCCTGAGAGTTTATCTTATTTTTTATTTGTTTATTTAAATGAAGTCGACCAGTTGCCTGCCCTTCCTTCCATTATCCGTCACCGAGACAAACTGAACAAAGTTCTGAGGTCGACCTTGTAAAGATAAGGATTCAGGTCTGTCTGCTGTTTACCTTTGCTCCTGCGCGCACTGCCCTTCTCTCCACATTTATGTGTTTGTTTGTTTGTCTATCTAATCATTTGGGTTTTTATTTCTAATGAGGTCGACCAGTTGTCTATTTATTATTTTTTTTACTACGCATCAAGCTGCGCTGCTTGTCTTTGCTCCTGTGTGCTCGCGCACTCTCGCCTTTTCCACTTATTTTTATTTTTGATTTATTTTTGATTTATTTTGTCAATTTTAAAAAAAAATACGCATCGTGCTGTGCTGTTTGTTTGCTTGAGTGCATTCGCGCGCTCTCGCATTCTCCACTTTACAATTTTTTTGTTATTATTTATCTATTCCTGAGAGTTTGTCTTAATTTTTATTTGTTTATTTAAATGAAGTCGACCAGTTGCCTGCCCTTCCTTCCATTATCCGTCACCGAGACAAACTGAACAAAGTTCTGAGGTCGACCTTGTAAAGATAAGGATTCAGGTCTGTCTGCTGTTTACCTTTGCTCCTGCGCGCACTGCCCTTCTCTCCACATTTATGTGTTTGTTTGTTTGTCTATCTAATCTTTTGGGTTTTTATTTCTAATGAGGTCGACCAGTTGTCTATTTATTATTTTTTTTAATACGCATCAAGCTGCGCTGCTTTTCTTTGCTCCTGTGTGCTCGCGCACTCTCGCCTTTTCCACTTATTTTAATTTTTGATTTATTTTTTATTTATTTGTCAATTAAAAAAAAAAATACGCATCGTGCTGTGCTGTTTGTGTTTGCTTGACTGCATTCGCGCGTTCTCGCTTTCTCCACTTTACAATTTTTTTGTTATTATTTATCTATTCCTGAGAGTTTATCTTATTTTTTATTTGTTTATTTAAATGAAGTCGACCAGTTGCCTGCCCTTCCTTCCATTATCCGTCACCGAGACAAACTGAACAAAGTTCTGAGGTCCACCTTGTAAAGATAAGGATTCATGTCTGTCTGCTGTTTACCTTTGCTCCTGCGCGCACTGCCCTTCTCTCCACATGTATGTGTTTGTTTGTTGTCTATCTAATCTTTTGGGTTTTTATTTCTAATGAGGTCGACCAGTTGTCTATTTATTATTTTTTTTACTACGCATCAAGCTGCGCTGCTTGTCTTTGATCCTGTGTGCTCGCGCACTCTCGCCTTTTCCACTTATTTTTATTTTTGATTTATTTTTGATTTATTTTGTCAATTTAAAAAAATACGCATCGTGCTGTGCTGTTTGTGTTTGCTTGAGTGCATTCGCGCGTTCTCGCTTTCTCCACTTTACAATTTTTTTGTTATTATTTATCTATTCCTGAGTGTTTATCTTATTTTTTATTTGTTTATTTAAATGAAGTCGACCAGTTGCCTGCCCTTCCTTCCATTATCCGTCACCGAGACAAACTGAACAAAGTTCTGAGGTCGACCTTGTAAAGATAAGGATTCAGGTCTGTCTGCTGTTTACCTTTGCTCCTGCGCCCACTGCCCTTCTCTCCACATTTATGTGTTTGTTTGTTTGTCTATCTAATCTTTTGGGTTTTTATTTCTAATGAGGTCGACCAGTTGTCTATTTATTATTTTTTTTACTACGCATCAAGCTGCGCTGCTTGTCTTTGCTCCTGTGTGCTCGCGCACTCTCGCCTTTTCCACTTATTTTTATTTTTGATTTATTTTTGATTTATTTTGTCAATTTAAAAAAAAATACGCATCGTGCTGTGCTGTTTGTGTTTGCTTGAGTGCATTCGCGCGCTCTCGCTTTCTCCACTTTACAATTTTTTTGTTATTATTTATCTATTCCTGAGAGTTTATCTTTTTTTTTATTTGTTTATTTAAATGACGTCGACCAGTTGCCGGCCCTTCCTTCCATTATCCGTCACCGAGACAAACTGAACAAAGTTCTGAGGTCGACCTTGTAAAGATAAGGATTCAGGTCTGTCTGCTGTTTACCTTTGCTCCTGCGCGCACTGCCCTTCTCTCCACATTTATGTTTGTTTGTTTGTCTATCTAATCTTTTGGGTTTTTATTTCTAATGAGGTCGACCAGTTGTCTATTTATTATTTTTTTTACTATGCATCAAGCTGCGCTGCTTGTCTGTCCTCCTGTGTGCTCGGCACTCTCGCCTATTCCACTTATTTTTATTTTTGATTTATTTTTGATTTATTTTGTCAATTAAAAAAAATACGCATCGTGCTGTGCTGTTTGTGTTTGCTTGAGTGCATTCGCGCGCTCTCCCTTTCTCCACTTTACAATTTTTTTGTTATTATTTATCTATTCCTGAGAGTTTGTCTTATTTTTTATTTGTTTATTTAAATGAAGTCGACCAGTTGCCGGCCCTTCCTTCCATTACCCGTCACCGAGACAAACTGAACAAAGTTCTGAGGTCGACCTTGTAAAGATAAGGATTCAGGTCTGTCTGATGTTTACCTTTGTTCCTGCGCGCACTGCCCTTCTCTCCACATTTATGTGTTTGTTTGTTTGTCTATCTAATCTTTTGGGTTTTTATTTCTAATGAGGTCGACCAGTTGTCTATTTATTATTCTTTTTACTACGCATCAAGCTGCGCTGCTTGTCTTTGTTCCTGTGTGCTCGCGCACTCTCGCCTTTTCCACTTATTTTTATTTTTGATTTATTTTTGATTTATTTTGTCAATTTTAAAAAAATACGCATCGTGCTGTGCTGTTTGTGTTTGCTTGAGTGCATTCGCGCGCTCTCGCTTTCTCCACTTTACAATTTTTTTGTTATTATTTATCTATTCCTGAGAGTTTATCTTATTTTTTATTTTTTTATTTAAATGAAGTCGACCAGTTGCCTGCCCTTCCTTCCATTATCCGTCACCGAGACAAACTGAACAAAGTTCTGAGGTCGACCTTGTAAAGATAAGGATTCAGGTCTGTCTGCTGTTTACCTTTGCTCCTGCGCGCACTGCCCTTCTCTCCACATTTATGTGTTTGTTTGTTTGTCTATCTAATCTTTTGGGTTTTTATTTCTAATGAGGTCGACCAGTTGTCTATTTATTATTTTTTTTACTACGCATCAAGCTGCGCTGCTTGTCTTTGCTCCTGTGTGCTCGCGCACTCTCGCCTTTTCCACTTATTTTTATTTTTGATTTATTTTTGATTTATTTTGTCAATTTTAAAAAAAATATGCATCGTGCTGTGCTGTTTGTGTTTGCTTGAGTGCATTCGCGCGCTCTCGCTTTCTCCACTTTACAATTTTTTTGTTATTATTTATCTATTCCTGAGAGTTTATCTTATTTTTTATTTGTTTATTTAAATGAAGTCGACCAGTTGCCTGCCCTTCCTTCCATTATCCGTCACCGAGACAAACTGAACAAAGTTCTGAGGTCGACCTTGTAAAGATAAGGATTCAGGTCTGTCTGCTGTTTACCTTTGCTCCTGCGCGCACTGCCCTTCTCTCCACATTTATGTGTTTGTTTGTTTGTCTATCTAATCATTTGGGTTTTTATTTCTAATGAGGTCGACCAGTTGTCTATTTATTATTTTTTTTACTACGCATCAAGCTGCGCTGCTTGTCTTTGCTCCTGTGTGCTCGCGCACTCTCGCCTTTTCCACTTATTTTTATTTTTAATTTATTTTTGATTTATTTTGTCAATTTTAAAAAAAAATACGCATCGTGCTGTGCTGTTTGTTTGCTTGAGTGCATTCGCGCGCTCTCGCATTCTCCACTTTACAATTTTTTTGTTATTATTTATCTATTCCTGAGAGTTTATCTTAATTTTTATTTGTTTATTTAAATGAAGTCGACCAGTTGCCTGCCCTTCCTTCCATTATCCGTCACCGAGACAAACTGAACAAAGTTCTGAGGTCGACCTTGTAAAGATAAGGATTCAGGTCTGTCTGCTGTTTACCTTTGCTCCTGCGCGCACTGCCCTTCTCTCCACATTTATGTGTTTGTTTGTTTGTCTATCTAATCTTTTGGGTTTTTAGTTCTAATGAGGTCGACCAGTTGTCTATTTATTATTTTTTTTACTACGCATCAAGCTGCGCTGCTTGTCTTTGCTCCTGTGTGCTCGCGCACTCTCGCCTTTTCCACTTATTTTTATTTTTGATTTATTTTTGATTTATTTTGTCAATTTAAAAAAAAATACGCATCGTGCTGTGCTGTTTGTGTTTGCTTGAGTGCATTCGCGCGCTCTCGCTTTCTCCACTTTACAATTTTTTTGTTATTATTTATCTATTCCTGAGAGTTTATCTTATTTTTTATTTGTTTATTTAAATGACGTCGACCAGTTGCCGGCCCTTCCTTCCATTATCCGTCACCGAGACAAACTGAACAAAGTTCTGAGGTCGACCTTGTAAAGATAAGGATTCAGGTCTGTCTGCTGTTTACCTTTGCTCCTGCGCGCACTGCCCTTCTCTCCACATTTATGTTTGTTTGTTTGTCTATCTAATCTTTTGGGTTTTTATTTCTAATGAGGTCGACCAGTTGTCTATTTATTATTTTTTTTACTACGCATCAAGCTGCGCTGCTTGTCTTTCCTCCTGTGTGCTCGGCACTCTCGCCTATTCCACTTATTTTTATTTTTGATTTATTTTTGATTTATTTTGTCAATTAAAAAAAATACGCATCGTGCTGTGCTGTTTGTGTTTGCTTGAGTGCATTCGCGCGCTCTCGCTTTCTCCACTTTACAATTTTTTTGTTATTATTTATCTATTCCTGAGAGTTTGTCTTATTTTTTATTTGTTTATTTAAATGAAGTCGACCAGTTGCCGGCCCTTCCTTCCATTACCCGTCACCGAGACAAACTGAACAAAGTTCTGAGGTCGACCTTGTAAAGATAAGGATTCAGGTCTGTCTGCTGTTTACCTTTGCTCCTGCGCCCACTGCCCTTCTCTCCACATTTATGTGTTTGTTTGTTTGTCTATCTAATCTTTTGGGTTTTTATTTCTAATGAGGTCGACCAGTTGTCTATTTATTATTTTTTTTACTACGCATCAAGCTGCGCTGCTTGTCTTTGTTCCTGTGTGCTCGCGCACTCTCGCCTTTTCCACTTATTTTTATTTTTGATTTATTTTTGATTTATTTTGTCAATTTTAAAAAAATACGCATCGTGCTGTGCTGTTTGTGTTTGCTTGAGTGCATTCGCGCGCTCTCGCTTTCTCCACTTTACAATTTTTTTGTTATTATTTATCTATTCCTGAGAGTTTATCTTATTTTTTATTTTTTTATTTAAATGAAGTCGACCAGTTGCCTGCCCTTCCTTCCATTATCCGTCACCGAGACAAACTGAACAAAGTTCTGAGGTCGACCTTGTAAAGATAAGGATTCAGGTCTGTCTGCTGTTTACCTTTGTTCCTGCGCGCACTGCCCTTCTCTCCACATTTATGTGTTTGTTTGTTTGTCTATCTAATCTTTTGGGTTTTTATTTCTAATGAGGTCGACCAGTTGTCTATTTATTATTTTTTTTACTACGCATCAAGCTGCGCTGCTTGTCTTTGCTCCTGTGTGCTCGCGCACTCTCGCCTTTTCCACTTATTTTTATTTTTGATTTATTTTTGATTTATTTTGTCAATTTTAAAAAAAAATATGCATCGTGCTGTGCTGTTTGTGTTTGCTTGAGTGCATTCGCGCGCTCTCGCTTTCTCCACTTTACAATTTTTTTGTTATTATTTATCTATTCCTGAGAGTTTATCTTATTTTTTATTTGTTTATTTAAATGAAGTCGACCAGTTGCCTGCCCTTCCTTCCATTATCCGTCACCGAGACAAACTGAACAAAGTTCTGAGGTCGACCTTGTAAAGATAAGGATTTAGGTCTGTCTGCTGTTTACTTTTGCTCCTGCGCGCACTGCCCTTCTCTCCACATTTATGTGTTTGTTTGTTTGTCTATCTAATCTTTTGGGTTTTTATTTCTAATGAGGTCGACCAGTTGTCTATTTATTATTTTTTTTTACTACGCATCAAGCTGCGCTGCTTGTCTTTGCTCCTGTGTGCTCGCGCACTCTCGCCTTTTCCACTTATTTTTATTTTTGATTTATTTTTGATTTATTTTGTCAATTTAAAAAAAATAATACGCATCGTGCTGTGCTGTTTGTGTTTGCTTGAGTGCATTCGCGCGCTCTCGCTTTCTCCACTTTACAATTTTTTGTTATTATTTATCTATTCCTGAGAGTTTATCTTATTTTTTATTTGTTTATTTAAATGAAGTCGACCAGTTGCCGGCGCTTCCTTCCATTACCCGTCACCGAGACAAACTGAACAAAGTTCTGAGGTCGACCTTGTAAAGATAAGGATTCAGGTCTGTCTGCTGTTTACCTTTGCTCCTGCGCTCACTGCCCTTCTCTCCACATTTATGTGTTTGTTTGTTTGTCTATCTAATCTTTTGGGTTTTTATTTCTAATGAGGTCGACCAGTTGTCTATTTATTATTTTTTTTACTACGCATCAAGCTGCGCTGCTAGTCTTTGCTCCTGTGTGCTCGCGCACTCTCGCCTTTTCCACTTATTTTTATTTTTGATTTATTTTGTCAATTAAAAAAAATACGCATCGTGCTGTGCTGTTTGTGTTTGCTTGAGTGCATTCGCGCGCTCTCGCTTTCTCCACTTTACAATTTTTTTTTATTATTTATCTATTCCTGAGAGTTTATCTTATTTTTTATTTGTTTATTTAAATGACGTCGACCAGTTGCCGGCCCTTCCTTCCATTATCCGTCACCGAGACAAACTGAACAAAGTTCTGAGGTCGACCTTGTAAAGATAAGGATTCAGGTCTGTCTGCTGTTTACCTTTGCTCCTGCGCGCACTGCCCTTCTCTCCACATTTATGTGTTTGTTTGTTTGTCTATCTAATCTTTTGGGATTTTATTTCTAATGAGGTCGACCAGTTGTCAATTTATTATTTTTTTTACTACGCATCAAGCTGCGCTGCTTGTCTTTGCTCCTTTGTGCTCGCGCATTCTCGCCTTTTCCACTTATTTTTATTTTTGATTTATTTTTGATTCATTTTGTCAATTTTAAAAAAAAATACGCATCGTGCTGTGCTGTTTGTGTTGCTTGAGTGCATTCGCGCGCTCTCGCTTTCTCCACTTTACAATTTTTTTGTTATTATTTATCTATTCCTGAGAGTTTATCTTATTTTTTATTTGTTTATTTAAATGAAGTCGACCAGTTGCCTGCCATCCCTTCCATTATCCGTCACCGAGACAAACTGAACAAAGTTCTGAGGTCGACCTTGTAAAGATAAGGATTCAGGTCTGTCTGCTGTTTACCTTTGCTCCTGGGCGCACTGCCCTTCTCTCCACATTTATGTGTTTGTTTGTTTGTCTATCTAATCTTTTGGGTTGTTATTTCTAATGAGGTCGACCAGTTGTCTATTTATTATTTTTTTAATACGCATCAAGCTGCGCTGCTTGTCTTTGCTCCTGTGTGCTCGCGCACTCTCGGCTTTTCCACTTATTTTATTTTTGATTTATTTTTGATATATTTGTCAATTTAAAAAAAAATACGCATCGTGCTGTGCTGTTTGTGTTTGCTTGAGTGCATTCGCGCGCTCTCGCTTTCTCCACTTTACAATTTTTTTGTTATTATTTATCTATTCCTGAGAGTTTATCTTATTTTTTATTTGTTTATTTAAATGAAGTCGACCAGTTACCTGCCCTTCCTTCCATTATCCGTCACCGAGACAAACTGAACAAAGTTCTGAGGTCGACCTTGTAAAGATAAGGATTCATGTCTGTCTGCTGTTTACCTTTGCTACTGCGCGCACTGTCCTACTCTCCACATTTATGTGTTTGTTTGTTTGTCTATCTAATCTTTTGGGTTTTTATTTCTAAAGAGGTCGACCAGTTGTCTCTTTATTATTTTTTTTACTACGCAACATGCTGCGCTGCTTGTCTTTGCTCCTTTGTGCTCGCGCATTCTCGCCTTTTCCACTTATTTTTATTTTTGATTTATTTTTGATTCATTTTGTCAATTTTAAAAAAAATACGCATCGTGCTGTGCTGTTTGTGTTTGCTTGAGTGCATTCGCGCGCTCTCGCTTTCTCCACTTTACAATTTTTTTGTTATTATTTATCTATTCCTGAGAGTTTATCTTATTTTTTATTTGTTTATTTAAATGACGTCGACCAGTTGCCGGCCCTTCCTTCCATTATTCGTCACCGAGACAAACTGAACAAAGTTCTGAGGTCGACCTTGTAAAGATAAGGATTCAGGTCTGTCTGCTGTTTACCTTTGCTCCTGCGCCCACTGCCCTTCTCTCCACATTTATGTGTTTGTTTGTTTGTCTATCTAATCTTTTGGGTTTTTATTTCTAATGAGGTCGACCAGTTGTCTATTTATTATTTTTTTTACTACGCATCAAGCTGCGCTGCTTGTCTTTGTTCCTGTGTGCTCGCGCACTCTCGCCTTTTCCACTTATTTTTATTTTTGATTTATTTTTGATTTATTTTGTCAATTTTAAAAAAATACGCATCGTGCTGTGCTGTTTGTGTTTGCTTGAGTGCATTCGCGCGCTCTCGCTTTCTCCACTTTACAATTTTTTTGTTATTATTTATCTATTCCTGAGAGTTTATCTTATTTTTTATTTTTTTATTTAAATGAAGTCGACCAGTTGCCTGCCCTTCCTTCCATTATCCGTCACCGAGACAAACTGAACAAAGTTCTGAGGTCGACCTTGTAAAGATAAGGATTCAGGTCTGTCTGCTGTTTACCTTTGTTCCTGCGCGCACTGCCCTTCTCTCCACATTTATGTGTTTGTTTGTTTGTCTATCTAATCTTTTGGGTTTTTATTTCTAATGAGGTCGACCAGTTGTCTATTTATTATTTTTTTTACTACGCATCAAGCTGCGCTGCTTGTCTTTGCTCCTGTGTGCTCGCGCACTCTCGCCTTTTCCACTTATTTTTATTTTTGATTTATTTTTGATTTATTTTGTCAATTTTAAAAAAAAATATGCATCGTGCTGTGCTGTTTGTGTTTGCTTGAGTGCATTCGCGCGCTCTCGCTTTCTCCACTTTACAATTTTTTTGTTATTATTTATCTATTCCTGAGAGTTTATCTTATTTTTTATTTGTTTATTTAAATGAAGTCGACCAGTTGCCTGCCCTTCCTTCCATTATCCGTCACCGAGACAAACTGAACAAAGTTCTGAGGTCGACCTTGTAAAGATAAGGATTTAGGTCTGTCTGCTGTTTACTTTTGCTCCTGCGCGCACTGCCCTTCTCTCCACATTTATGTGTTTGTTTGTTTGTCTATCTAATCTTTTGGGTTTTTATTTCTAATGAGGTCGACCAGTTGTCTATTTATTATTTTTTTTTACTACGCATCAAGCTGCGCTGCTTGTCTTTGCTCCTGTGTGCTCGCGCACTCTCGCCTTTTCCACTTATTTTTATTTTTGATTTATTTTTGATTTATTTTGTCAATTTAAAAAAAAAATACGCATCGTGCTGTGCTGTTTGTGTTTGCTTGAGTGCATTCGCGCGCTCTCGCTTTCTCCACTTTACAATTTTTTGTTATTATTTATCTATTCCTGAGAGTTTATCTTATTTTTTATTTGTTTATTTAAATGAAGTCGACCAGTTGCCGGCGCTTCCTTCCATTACCCGTCACCGAGACAAACTGAACAAAGTTCTGAGGTCGACCTTGTAAAGATAAGGATTCAGGTCTGTCTGCTGTTTACCTTTGCTCCTGCGCTCACTGCCCTTCTCTCCACATTTATGTGTTTGTTTGTTTGTCTATCTAATCTTTTGGGTTTTTATTTCTAATGAGGTCGACCAGTTGTCTATTTATTATTTTTTTTACTACGCATCAAGCTGCGCTGCTAGTCTTTGCTCCTGTGTGCTCGCGCACTCTCGCCTTTTCCACTTATTTTTATTTTTGATTTATTTTGTCAATTAAAAAAAATACGCATCGTGCTGTGCTGTTTGTGTTTGCTTGAGTGCATTCGCGCGCTCTCGCTTTTCTCCACTTTACAATTTTTTTTTATTATTTATCTATTCCTGAGAGTTTATCTTATTTTTTATTTGTTTATTTAAATGACGTCGACCAGTTGCCGGCCCTTCCTTCCATTATCCGTCACCGAGACAAACTGAACAAAGTTCTGAGGTCGACCTTGTAAAGATAAGGATTCAGGTCTGTCTGCTGTTTACCTTTGCTCCTGCGCGCACTGCCCTTCTCTCCACATTTATGTGTTTGTTTGTTTGTCTATCTAATCTTTTGGGATTTTATTTCTAATGAGGTCGACCAGTTGTCAATTTATTATTTTTTTTACTACGCATCAAGCTGCGCTGCTTGTCTTTGCTCCTTTGTGCTCGCGCATTCTCGCCTTTTCCACTTATTTTTATTTTTGATTTATTTTTGATTCATTTTGTCAATTTTAAAAAAAAATACGCATCGTGCTGTGCTGTTTGTGTTTGCTTGAGTGCATTCGCGCGCTCTCGCTTTCTCCACTTTACAATTTTTTTGTTATTATTTATCTATTCCTGAGAGTTTATCTTATTTTTTATTTGTTTATTTAAATGAAGTCGACCAGTTGCCTGCCATCCCTTCCATTATCCGTCACCGAGACAAACTGAACAAAGTTCTGAGGTCGACCTTGTAAAGATAAGGATTCAGGTCTGTCTGCTGTTTACCTTTGCTCCTGGGCGCACTGCCCTTCTCTCCACATTTATGTGTTTGTTTGTTTGTCTATCTAATCTTTTGGGTTGTTATTTCTAATGAGGTCGACCAGTTGTCTATTTATTATTTTTTTAATACGCATCAAGCTGCGCTGCTTGTCTTTGCTCCTGTGTGCTCGCGCACTCTCGGCTTTTCCACTTATTTTATTTTTGATTTATTTTTGATATATTTGTCAATTTAAAAAAAATACGCATCGTGCTGTGCTGTTTGTGTTTGCTTGAGTGCATTCGCGCGCTCTCGCTTTCTCCACTTTACAATTTTTTTGTTATTATTTATCTATTCCTGAGAGTTTATCTTATTTTTTATTTGTTTATTTAAATGAAGTCGACCAGTTACCTGCCCTTCCTTCCATTATCCGTCACCGAGACAAACTGAACAAAGTTCTGAGGTCGACCTTGTAAAGATAAGGATTCATGTCTGTCTGCTGTTTACCTTTGCTACTGCGCGCACTGTCCTACTCTCCACATTTATGTGTTTGTTTGTTTGTCTATCTAATCTTTTGGGTTTTTATTTCTAAAGAGGTCGACCAGTTGTCTCTTTATTATTTTTTTTACTACGCAACATGCTGCGCTGCTTGTCTTTGCTCCTTTGTGCTCGCGCATTCTCGCCTTTTCCACTTATTTTTATTTTTGATTTATTTTTGATTCATTTTGTCAATTTTAAAAAAAAATACGCATCGTGCTGTGCTGTTTGTGTTTGCTTGAGTGCATTCGCGCGCTCTCGCTTTCTCCACTTTACAATTTTTTTGTTATTATTTATCTATTCCTGAGAGTTTATCTTATTTTTTATTTGTTTATTTAAATGACGTCGACCAGTTGCCGGCCCTTCCTTCCATTATTCGTCACCGAGACAAACTGAACAAAGTTCTGAGGTCGACCTTGTAAAGATAAGGATTCAGGTCTGTCTGCTGTTTACCTTTGCTCCTGCGCGCACTGCCCTTCTCTCCACATTTATGTTTGTTTGTTTGTCTATCTAATCTTTTGGGTTTTTATTTCTAATGAGGTCGACCAGTTGTCTATTTATTATTTTTTTACTACGCATCAAGCTGCGCTGCTTGTCTTTCCTCCTGTGTGCTCGCACTCTCGCCTATTCCACTTATTTTTATTTTGATTTATTTTTGATTTATTTTGTCAATTAAAAAAATACGCATCGTGCTGTGCTGTTTGTGTTTGCTTGAGTGCATTCGCGCGCTCTCGCTTTCTCCACTTTACAATTTTTTTGTTATTATTTATCTATTCCTGAGAGATTGTCTTATTTTTTATTTGTTTATTTAAATGAAGTCGACCAGTTGCCGGCCCTTCCTTCCATTACCCGTCACCGAGACAAACTGAACAAAGTTCTGAGGTCGACCTTGTAAAGATAAGGATTCAGGTCTGTCTGCTGTTTACCTTTGCTCCTGCGCGCACTGCCCTTCTCTCCACATTTATGTGTTTGTTTGTTTGTCTATCTAATCTTTTGGGTTTTTATTTCTAATGAGGTCGACCAGTTGTCTATTTATTATTTTTTTTACTACGCATCAAGCTGCGCTGCTTGTCTTTGTTCCTGTGTGCTCGCGCACTCTCGCCTTTTCCACTTATTTTTATTTTTGATTTATTTTTGATTTATTTTGTCAATTTTAAAAAAATACGCATCGTGCTGTGCTGTTTGTGTTTGCTTGAGTGCATTCGCGCGCTCTCGCTTCTCCACTTTACAATTTTTTTGTTATTATTTATCTATTCCTGAGAGTTTATCTTATTTTTTATTTTTTTATTTAAATGAAGTCGACCAGTTGCCTGCCCTTCCTTCCATTATCCGTCACCGAGACAAACTGAACAAAGTTCTGAGGTCGACCTTGTAAAGATAAGGATTCAGGTCTGTCTGCTGTTTACCTTTGCTCCTGCGCGCACTGCCCTTCTCTCCACATTTATGTGTTTGTTTGTTTGTCTATCTAATCTTTTGGGTTTTATTTCTAATGAGGTCGACCAGTTGTCTATTTATTATTTTTTTTACTACGCATCAAGCTGCGCTGCTTGTCTTTGCTCCTGTGTGCTCGCGCACTCTCGCCTTTTCCACTTATTTTTATTTTTGATTTATTTTTGATTTATTTTGTCAATTTTAAAAAAAAATATGCATCGTGCTGTGCTGTTTGTGTTTGCTTGAGTGCATTCGCGCGCTCTCGCTTTCTCCACTTTACAATTTTTTTGTTATTATTTGTCTATTCCTGAGAGTTTATCTTATTTTTTATTTGTTTATTTAAATGAAGTCGACCAGTTGCCTGCCCTTCCTTCCATTATCCGTCACCGAGACAAACTGAACAAAGTTCTGAGGTCGACCTTGTAAAGATAAGGATTCAGGTCTGTCTGCT
>NW_025957693.1:0-39794 GCF_023159225.1 Perognathus longimembris pacificus
TACTACGCATCAAGCTGCGCTGCTTGTCTTTCCTCCTGTGTGCTCGCGCAATCTCGCCTTTTCCACTTATTTTTATTTTTGATTTATTTTTGATTTATTTTGTCAATTTAAAAAAAAAAATTCGCATCGTGCTGTGCTGTTTGTGTTTGCTTGAGTGCATTCGCGCGCTCTCGCTTTCTCCACTTTACAATTTTTTTGTTATTATTTATCTATTCCTGAGAGTTTAATCTTATTTTTATTTGTTTATTTAAATGAAGTCGACCAGTTGCCTGCCCTTCCTTCCATTATCCGTCACCGAGACAAACTGAACAAAGTTCTGAGGTCGACCTTGTAAAGATAAGGATTCAGGTGTGTCTGCTGTTTACCTTTGCTCCTGCGCGCACTGCCCTTCTCTCCACATTTATGTGTTTGTTTGTTTGTCTATCTAATCTTTTGGGTTTTTATTTCTAATGAGGTCGACCAGTTGTCTATTTATTATTTTTTTTACTACGCATCAAGCTGCGCTGCTTGTCTTTGCTCCTGTGTGCTCGCGCACTCTCGCCTTTTCCACTCATTTTTATTTTTGATTTATTTTTTCAATTTAAAAAAAAAATACGCATCGTGCTGTGCTGTTTGTGTTTGCTTGAGTGCATTCTAGCGCTCTCGCTTTCTCCAATTTACAATTTTTTGTTATTATTTATCTATTCCTGAGAGTTTATCTTATTTTTTATTTGTTTATTTGAATGAAGTCGACCAGTTGCCTGCCCTTCCTTCCATATCCGTCACCGAGACAAACTGAACAAAGTTCTGAGGTCGACCTTGTAAAGATAAGGATTCAGGTCTGTCTGCTGTTTACCTTTGCTCCTGCGCGCACTGCACTTCTCTCCACATTTATGTGTTTGTTTGTTTGTCTATCTAATCTTTTGGGTTTTTATTTCTAATGAGGTCGACCAGTTGTCTATTTATTATTTCTTTTACTACGCATCAAGCTGCGCTGCTTGTCTTTGCTCCTGTGTGCTCGCGCACTCTCGCCTTTTCCACTGATTTTTATTTTTGATTTATTTTTGATTTATTTTGTCAATTTAAAAAAAAAATACGCATCGTGCTGTGCAGTTTGTGTTTGCTTGAGTGCATTCGCGTGCTCTCGCTTTCTCCACTTTACAATTTTTTTGTTATTATTTATCTATTCCTGAGAGTTTATCTTATTTTTTATTTGTTTATTTAAATGAAGTCGACCAGTTGCCTGCCCTTCCTTCCATTATCCGTCACCGAGACAAACTGAACAAAGTTCTGAAGTCGACCTTATAAAGATAAGGATTCAGGTCTGTCTGCTGTTTACCTTTGCTCCTGCGCGCACTGCCCTTCTCTCCACATTTATGTGTTTGTTTGTTTGTCTACCTAATCTTTTGGGTTTTTATTTCTAATGAGGTCGACCAGTTGTCTATTTATTATTTTTTTTACTACGCATCAAGCTGCGCTGCTTGTCTTTGCTCCTGTGTGCTCGCGCACTCTCGCCTTTTCCACTTATTTTTATTTTTGATTTATTTTTGATTTATTCTGTCAATTTTAAAAAAAAAATACGCATCGTGCTGTGCTGTTTGTGTTTGCTTGAGTGCATTCGCGCGCTCTCGCTTTCTCCACTTTACAATTTTTTTGTTATTATTTATCTATTCCTGAGAGTTTATCTTATTTTTTATTTGTTTATTTAAATGAAGTCGACCAGTTGCCTGCCCTTCCTTCCATTATCCGTCACCGAGACAAACTGAACAAAATTCTGAGGTCGACCTTGTAAAGATAAGGATTCAGGTCTGTCTGCTGTTTACCTTTGCTCCTGCGCTCACTGCCCTTCTCTCCACATTTATGTGTTTGTTTGTTTGTCTATCTAATCTTTTGGGTTTTTATTTCTAATGATGTCGACCAGTTGTCTATTTATTATTTTTTTTACTACGCATCAAGCTGCGCTGCTTGTGTTTGCTCCTGTGTGCTCGCGTACCCTCGCCTTTTCCACTTATTTTTATTTTTGATTTATTTTTGAATTATTCTGTCAATGTTAAAAAAAAAATACGCATCGTGCTGTGCTGTTTGTGTTTGCTTGAGTGCATTCGCGCGCTCTGGCTTTCTCCACTTTACAATTCTTTTGTTATTATTTATCTATTCCTGAGAGTTTATCTTATTTTTTATTTGTTTATTTAAATGAAGTCGACCAGTTGCCTGCTCTTCCTTCCATTATCGGTCACCGAGACAAACTGAACAAAGTTCTGAGGTCGACCTTGTAAAGATAAGGATTCAGGTCTGTCTGCTGTTTACCTTTGCTCCTGCGCGCACTGCCCTTCTCTCCACATTTATGTGTTTGTTTGTTTGTCTATCTAATCTTTTGGGTTTTTATTTCTAATGAGGTCGACCAGTTGTCTATTTATTATTTTTTTTACTACGCATTAAGCTGCGCTGCTTGTCTTTGCTCCTGTGTGCTCGCGCACTCTCGCCTTTTCCACTTATTTTTATTTTTGATTTATTTTGTCAATTTTAACAAAAAAATACGCATCGTGCTGTGCTGTTTGTGTTTGCTTGAGTGCATTCGCGCGCTCTCCCTTTCTCCACTTTACAATTTTTTTGTTATTATTTATCTATTCCTGAGAGTTTATCTTATTTTATATTTGTTTATTGAAATGAAGTCGACCAGTTGCCTGCCCTTCCTTCCATTATCCGTCACCGAGACAAACTGAACAACCTTCTGAGGTCGACCTTGTAAAGATAAGGATTCAGGTCTGTCTGCTGTTTACCTTTGCTCCTGCGCGCACTGCCCTTCTCTCCACATTTATGTGTTTGTTTGTTTGTCTATCTAATCTTTTGGGTTTTTATTTCTAATGAGGTCGACAAGTTGTCTATTTATTATTTTTTTACTACGCATCAAGCTGCGCTGCTTGTCTTTGCTCCTGTGTGCTCGCGCACTCTCGCCTTTTCAACTTATTTTTATTTTTGATTTATTTTTGATTTATTTTGTCAATTTTAACAAAAAAATACGCATCGTGCTGTGCTGTTTGTGTTTGCTTGAGTGCATTCGCGCGCTCTCGCTTTCTCCACTTTACAATTTTTTGTTATTATTTATCTATTCCTGAGAGTTTATCTTATTTTTTATTTGTTTATTTAAATGAAGTCGACCAGTTGCCTGCCCTTCCTTCCATTATCCGTCACCGAGACAAACTGAACATAGTTCTGAGGTCGACCTTGTAAAGATAAGGATTCAGGTCTGTCTGCTGTTTACCTTTGCTCCTGCGCGCACTGCCCTTCTCTCCACATTTATGTGTTTGTTTGTTTGTCTATCTAATCTTTTGGGTTTTTATTTCTAATGAGGTCGACCAGTTGTCTATTTATTATTTTTTTTTACTACGCATCAAGCTGCGCTGCTTGTCTTTGCTCCTGTGTCCTCGCGCACTCTCGCCTTTTCCACTTATTTTTATTTTTGATTTATTTTTGATATATTTTGTCAATTTAAAAAAAAATACGCATCGTGCTGTGCTGTTTGTGTTTGCTTGAGTGCATTCGCGCGCTCTCCCTTTCTCCACTTTACAATTTTTTGTTATTATTAATCTATTCCTGAGAGTTTATCTTATTTTTTATTTGTTTATTTAAATGAAGTCGACCAGTTGTCTGCCCTTCCTTCCATTATCCGTCACCGAGACAAACTGAACAAAGTTCTGAGGTCGACCTTGTAAAGATAAGGATTCAGGTCTGTCTGCTGTTTACCTTTGCTCCTGCGCGCACTGCCCTTCTCTCCACATTTATGTGTTTGTTTGTTTGTCTATCTAATCTTTTGGGTTTTTATTTCTAATGAGGTCGACCATTTGTCTATTTATTATTTTTTTACTACGCATCAAGCTGCGCTGCTTGTCTTTGCTCCTGTGTGCTCGCGCACTCTTGCCTTTTCCACTGATTTTTATTTTTGATTTATTTTTGATTTATTTTGTCAATTTTAAAAAAAAATACGCATCGTGCTGTGCTGTTTGTGTTTGCTTGAGTGCATTCGCGCGCTCTCGCTTTCTCCACTTTACAATTTTTTTGTTATTATTTATCTATTCCTGAGAGTTTATCTTATTTTTTATTTGTTTATTTAAATGAAGTCGACCAGTTGCCTGCCCTTCCTTCCATTATCCGTCACCGAGACAAACTGAACAAAGTTCTGAGGTCGACCTTGTAAAGATAAGGATTCAGGTCTGTCTGCTGTTTACCTTTGCTCCTGCGCGCACTGCCCTTCTCTCCACATTTATGTGTTTGTTTGTTTGTCTATCTAATCTTTTGGGTTTTTATTTCTAATGAGGTCGACCAGTTGTCTATGTATTATTTTTTTTACTACGCATCAAGCTGCGCTGCTTGTCTTTGCTCCTGTGTGCTCGCGCAATCTCGCCTTTTCCACTTATTTTTATTTTTGATTTATTTTTGATTTATTTTGTCAATTTAAAAAAAAAATTCGCATCGTGCTGTGCTGTTTGTGTTTGCTTGAGTGCATTCGCGCGCTCTCGCTTTCTCCACTTTACAATTTTTTTGTTATTATTTATCTATTCCTGAGAGTTTATCTTATTTTTATTTGTTTATTTAAATGAAGTCGACCAGTTGCCTGCCCTTCCTTCCATTATCCGTCACCGAGACAAACTGAACAAAGTTCTGAGGTCGACCTTGTAAAGATAAGGATTCAGGTGTGTCTGCTGTTTACCTTTGCTCCTGCGCGCACTGCCCTTCTCTCGACATTTATGTGCTTGTTTGTTTGTCTATCTAATCTTTTGGGTTTTTATTTCTAATGAGGTCGACCAGTTGTCTATTTATTATTTTTTTTACTACGCATCAAGCTGCGCTGCTTGTCTTTGCTCCTGTGTGCTCGCGCACTCTCGCCTTTTCCACTTATTTTTATTTTTGATTTATTTTTTCAATTTAAAAAAAAATACGCATCGTGCTGTGCTGTTTGTGTTTGCTTGAGTGCATTCGAGCGCTCTCGCTTTCTCCAATTTACAATTTTTTGTTATTATTTATCTATTCCTGAGAGTTTATCTTATTTTTTATTTGTTTATTTAAATGAAGTCGACCAGTTGCCTGCCCTTCCTTCCATTATCCGTCACCGAGACAAACTGAACAAAGTTCTCAGGTCGACCTTGTAAAGATAAGGATTCAGGTCTGTCTGCTGTTTACCTTTGCTCCTGCGCGCACTGCACTTCTCTCCACATTTATGTGTTTGTTTGTTTGTCTATATAATCTTTTGGGTTTTTATTTCTAATGAGGTCGACCAGTTGTCTATTTATTATTTTTTTACTACGCATCAAGCTGCGCTGCTTGTCTTTGCTCCTGTGTGCTCGCGCACTCTCACCTTTTCCACTTATTTTTATTTTTGATTTATTTTTGATTTATTTTGTCAATTTTAAAAAAAAATACGCATCGTGCTGTGCTGTTTGTGTTTGCTTGAGTGCATTCGCGTGCTCTCGCTTTCTCCACTTTACAATTTTTTTGTTATTATTTATCTATTCCTGAGAGTTTATCTTATTTTTTATTTGTTTATTTAAATGAAGTCGACCAGTTGCCTGCCCTTCCTTCCATTATCCGTCACCGAGACAAACTGAACAAAGTTCTGAAGTCGACCTTATAAAGATAAGGATTCAGGTCTGTCTGCTGTTTACCTTTGCTCCTGCGCGCACTGCCCTTCTCTCCACATTTATGTGTTTGTTTGTTTGTCTATCTAATCTTTTGGGTTTTTATTTCTAATGAGGTCGACCAGTTGTCTATTTATTATTTTTTTTACTACGCATCAAGCTGCGCTGCTTGTCTTTGCTCCCGTGTGCTCGCGCACTCTCGCCTTTTCCTCTTATTTTTATTTTTGATTTATTTTTGATTTATTTTGTCAATTAAAAAAAAAATACGCATCGGGCTGTGCTGTTTGTGTTTGCTTGAGTGCATTCGCGCGCTCTCGCTTTCTCCACTTTACAATTTTTTTCTTATTATTTATCTATTCCTGAGAGGTTATCGTATTTTTTATTTGTTTATTTAAATTAAGTCGACCAGTTGCCTGCCCTTCCTTCCATTATCCGTCACCGCGAAAAACTGAACAAAGTTCTGAGGTCGACCTTGTAAAGATAAGGGTCAGGTCTGTCTGCTGTTTACCTTTGCTCCTGCGCGCACTGCCCTTCTCTCCACATTTATGTGTTTGTTTGTTTGTCTATCTAATCTTTTGGGTTTTTATTTCTAATGAGGTCGACCAGTTGTCTATTTATTATTTTTTTTACTACGCATCAAGCTGCGCTGCTTGTCTTTGCTCCTGTGTGCTCGCGCACTCTCGCCTTTTCCACTTATTTTTATTTTTGATTTATTTTTGATTTATTCTGTCAATTTAAAAAAAAAAATACGCATCGTGCTGTGCTGTTTGTGTTTGCTTGAGTGCACTCGCGCGCTCTCGCTTTCTCCACTTTACAATTTTTTTGTTATTATTTATCTATTCCTGAGAGTTTATCTTATTTTTTATTTGTTTATTTAAATGAAGTCGACCAGTTGCCTGCCCTTCCTTCCATTATCCGTCACCGAGACAAACTGAACAAAATTCTGAGGTCGACCTTGTAAAGATAAGGATTCAGGTCTGTCTGCTGTTTACCTTTGCTCCTGCGCTCACTGCCCTTCTCTCCACATTTATGTGTTTGTTTGTTTGTCTATCTAATCTTTTGGGTTTTTATTTCTAATGAGGTCGACCAGTTGTCTATTTATTATTTTTTTTACTACGCATCAAGCTGCGCTGCTTGTGTTTGCTCCTGTGTGCTCGCGTACTCTCGCCTTTTCCACTTATTTTTATTTTTGATTTATTTTTGATTTATTCTGTCAATGTTAAAAAAAAATACGCATCGTGCTGTGCTGTTTGTGTTTGCTTGAGTGCATTCGCGCGCTCTGGCTTTCTCCACTTTACAATTTTTTTGTTATTATTTATCTATTCCTGAGAGTTTATCTTATTTTTTATTTGTTTATTTAAATGAAGTCGACCAGTTGCCTGCCCTTCCTTCCATTATCCGTCACCGAGACAAACTGAACAACCTTCTGAGGTCGACCTTGTAAAGATAAGGATTCAGGTCTGTCTGCTGTTTACCTTTGCTCCTGCGCGCACTGCCCTTCTCTCCACATTTATGTGTTTGTTTGTTTGTCTATCTAATCTTTTGGGTTTTTATTTCTAATGAGGTCGACCATTTGTCTATTTATTATTTTTTTACTACGCATCAAGCTGCGCTGCTTGTCTTTGCTCCTGTGTGCTCGCGCACTCTCGCCTTTTCCACTGATTTTTATTTTTGATTTATTTTTGATTTATTTTGTCAATTTTAAAAAAAAATACGCATCGTGCTGTGCTGTTTGTGTTTGCTTGAGTGCATTCGCGCGCTCTCGCTTTCTCCACTTTACAATTTTTTTGTTATTATTTATCTATTCCTGAGAGTTTATCTTATTTTTTATTTGTTTATTTAAATGAAGTCGACCAGTTGCCTGCCCTTCCTTCCATTATCCGTCACCGAGACAAACTGAACAAAGTTCTGAGGTCGACCTTGTAAAGATAAGGATTCAGGTCTGTCTGCTGTTTACCTTTGCTCCTGCGCGCACTGCCCTTCTCTCCACATTTATGTGTTTGTTTGTTTGTCTATCTAATCTTTTGGGTTTTTATTTCTAATGAGGTCGACCAGTTGTCTATGTATTATTTTTTTTACTACGCATCAAGCTGCGCTGCTTGTCTTTGCTCCTGTGTGCTCGCGCAATCTCGCCTTTTCCACTTATTTTTATTTTTGATTTATTTTTGATTTATTTTGTCAATTTAAAAAAAATTCGCATCGTGCTGTGCTGTTTGTGTTCGCTTGAGTGCATTCGCGCGCTCTCGCTTTCTCCACTTTACAATTTTTTTGTTATTATTTATCTATTCCTGAGAGTTTATCTTATTTTTATTTGTTTATTTAAATGAAGTCGACCAGTTGCCTGCCCTTCCTTCCATTATCCGTCACCGAGACAAACTGAACAAAGTTCTGAGGTCGACCTTGTAAAGATAAGGATTCAGGTGTGTCTGCTGTTTACCTTTGCTCCTGCGCGCACTGCCCTTCTCTCGACATTTATGTGCTTGTTTGTTTGTCTATCTAATCTTTTGGGTTTTTATTTCTAATGAGGTCGACCAGTTGTCTATTTATTATTTTTTTTACTACGCATCAAGCTGCGCTGCTTGTCTTTGCTCCTGTGTGCTCGCGCACTCTCGCCTTTTCCACTTATTTTTATTTTTGATTTATTTTTTCAATTTAAAAAAAAATACGCATCGTGCTGTGCTGTTTGTGTTTGCTTGAGTGCATTCGAGCGCTCTCGCTTTCTCCAATTTACAATTTTTTGTTATTATTTATCTATTCCTGAGAGTTTATCTTATTTTTTATTTGTTTATTTAAATGAAGTCGACCAGTTGCCTGCCCTTCCTTCCATTATCCGTCACCGAGACAAACTGAACAAAGTTCTCAGGTCGACCTTGTAAAGATAAGGATTCAGGTCTGTCTGCTGTTTACCTTTGCTCCTGCGCGCACTGCACTTCTCTCCACATTTATGTGTTTGTTTGTTTGTCTATCTAATCTTTTGGGTTTTTATTTCTAATGAGGTCGACCAGTTGTCTATTTATTATTTCTTTTACTACGCATCAAGCTGCGCTGCTTGTCTTTGCTCCTGTGTGCTCGCGCACTCTCGCCTTTTCCACTTATTTTTATTTTTGATTTATTTTTGATTTATTTTGTCAATTTAAAAAAAAATACGCATCGTGCTGTGCAGTTTGTGTTTGCTTGAGTGCATTCGCGTGCTCTCGCTTTCTCCACTTTACAATTTTTTTGTTATTATTTATCTATTCCTGAGAGTTTATCTTATTTTTTATTTGTTTATTTAAATGAAGTCGACCAGTTGCCTGCCCTTCCTTCCATTATCCGTCACCGAGACAAACTGAACAAAGTTCTGAAGTCGACCTTATAAAGATAAGGATTCAGGTCTGTCTGCTGTTTACCTTTGCTCCTGCGCGCACTGCCCTTCTCTCCACATTTATGTGTTTGTTTGTTTGTCTATCTAATCTTTTGGGTTTTTATTTCTAATGAGGTCGACCAGTTGTCTATTTATTATTTTTTTTACTACGCATCAAGCTGCGCTGCTTGTCTTTGCTCCCGTGTGCTCGCGCACTCTCGCCTTTTCCTCTTATTTTTATTTTTGATTTATTTTTGATTTATTTTGTCAATTAAAAAATAATACGCATCGGGCTGTGCTGTTTGTGTTTGCTTGAGTGCATTCGCGCGCTCTCGCTTTCTCCACTTTACAATTTTTTTCTTATTATTTATCTATTCCTGAGAGGTTATCGTATTTTTTATTTGTTTATTTAAATTAAGTCGACCAGTTGCCTGCCCTTCCTTCCATTATCCGTCACCGCGAAAAACTGAACAAAGTTCTGAGGTCGACCTTGTAAAGATAAGGGTCAGGTCTGTCTGCTGTTTACCTTTGCTCCTGCGCGCACTGCCCTTCTCTCCACATTTATGTGTTTGTTTGTTTGTCTATCTAATCTTTTGGGTTTTTATTTCTAATGAGGTCGACCAGTTGTCTATTTATTATTTTTTTTACTACGCATCAAGCTGCGCTGCTTGTCTTTGCTCCTGTGTGCTCGCGCACTCTCGCCTTTTCCACTTATTTTTATTTTTGATTTATTTTTGATTTATTCTGTCAATTTAAAAAAAAAAATACGCATCGTGCTGTGCTGTTTGTGTTTGCTTGAGTGCATTCGCGCGCTCTCGCTTTCTCCACTTTACAATTTTTTTGTTATTATTTATCTATTCCTGAGAGTTTATCTTATTTTTTATTTGTTTATTTAAATGAAGTCGACCAGTTGCCTGCCCTTCCTTCCATTATCCGTCACCGAGACAAACTGAACAAAATTCTGAGGTCGACCTTGTAAAGATAAGGATTCAGGTCTGTCTGCTGTTTACCTTTGCTCCTGCGCTCACTGCCCTTCTCTCCACATTTATGTGTTTGTTTGTTTGTCTATCTAATCTTTTGGGTTTTTATTTCTAATGAGGTCGACCAGTTGTCTATTTATTATTTTTTTTACTACGCATCAAGCTGCGCTGCTTGTGTTTGCTCCTGTGTGCTCGCGTACTCTCGCCTTTTCCACTTATTTTTATTTTTGATTTATTTTTGATTTATTCTGTCAATGTTAAAAAAAAATACGCATCGTGCTGTGCTGTTTGTGTTTGCTTGAGTGCATTCGCGCGCTCTGGCTTTCTCCACTTTACAATTTTTTTGTTATTATTTATCTATTCCTGAGAGTTTATCTTATTTTTTATTTGTTTATTTAAATGAAGTCGACCAGTTGCCTGCCCTTCCTTCCATTATCCGTCACCGAGACAAACTGAACAACCTTCTGAGGTCGACCTTGTAAAGATAAGGATTCAGGTCTGTCTGCTGTTTACCTTTGCTCCTGCGCGCACTGCCCTTCTCTCCACATTTATGTGTTTGTTTGTTTGTCTATCTAATCTTTTGGGTTTTTATTTCTAATGAGGTCGACCATTTGTCTATTTATTATTTTTTTACTACGCATCAAGCTGCGCTGCTTGTCTTTGCTCCTGTGTGCTCGCGCACTCTCGCCTTTTCCACTGATTTTTATTTTTGATTTATTTTTGATTTATTTTGTCAATTTTAAAAAAAAATACGCATCGTGCTGTGCTGTTTGTGTTTGCTTGAGTGCATTCGCGCGCTCTCGCTTTCTCCACTTTACAATTTTTTTGTTATTATTTATCTATTCCTGAGAGTTTATCTTATTTTTTATTTGTTTATTTAAATGAAGTCGACCAGTTGCCTGCCCTTCCTTCCATTATCCGTCACCGAGACAAACTGAACAAAGTTCTGAGGTCGACCTTGTAAAGATAAGGATTCAGGTCTGTCTGCTGTTTACCTTTGCTCCTGCGCGCACTGCCCTTCTCTCCACATTTATGTGTTTGTTTGTTTGTCTATCTAATCTTTTGGGTTTTTATTTCTAATGAGGTCGACCAGTTGTCTATGTATTATTTTTTTTACTACGCATCAAGCTGCGCTGCTTGTCTTTGCTCCTGTGTGCTCGCGCAATCTCGCCTTTTCCACTTATTTTTATTTTTGATTTATTTTTGATTTATTTTGTCAATTTAAAAAAAATTCGCATCGTGCTGTGCTGTTTGTGTTCGCTTGAGTGCATTCGCGCGCTCTCGCTTTCTCCACTTTACAATTTTTTTGTTATTATTTATCTATTCCTGAGAGTTTATCTTATTTTTATTTGTTTATTTAAATGAAGTCGACCAGTTGCCTGCCCTTCCTTCCATTATCCGTCACCGAGACAAACTGAACAAAGTTCTGAGGTCGACCTTGTAAAGATAAGGATTCAGGTGTGTCTGCTGTTTACCTTTGCTCCTGCGCGCACTGCCCTTCTCTCGACATTTATGTGTTTGTTTGTTTGTCTATCTAATCTTTTGGGTTTTTATTTCTAATGAGGTCGACCAGTTGTCTATTTATTATTTTTTTTACTACGCATCAAGCTGCGCTGCTTGTCTTTGCTCCTGTGTGCTCGCGCACTCTCGCCTTTTCCACTTATTTTTATTTTTGATTTATTTTTTCAATTTAAAAAAAAATACGCATCGTGCTGTGCTGTTTGTGTTTGCTTGAGTGCATTCGAGCGCTCTCGCTTTCTCCAATTTACAATTTTTTGTTATTATTTATCTATTCCTGAGAGTTTATCTTATTTTTTATTTGTTTATTTAAATGAAGTCGACCAGTTGCCTGCCCTTCCTTCCATTATCCGTCACCGAGACAAACTGAACAACCTTCTGAGGTCGACCTTGTAAAGATAAGGATTCAGGTCTGTCTGCTGTTTACCTTTGCTCCTGCGCGCACTGCACTTCTCTCCACATTTATGTGTTTGTTTGTTTGTCTATCTAATCTTTTGGGTTTTTATTTCTAATGAGGTCGACCAGTTGTCTATTTATTATTTCTTTTACTACGCATCAAGCTGCGCTGCTTGTCTTTGCTCCTGTGTGCTCGCGCACTCTCGCCTTTTCCACTTATTTTTATTTTTGATTTATTTTTGATTTATTTTGTCAATTTAAAAAAAAATACGCATCGTGCTGTGCAGTTTGTGTTTGCTTGAGTGCATTCGCGTGCTCTCGCTTTCTCCACTTTACAATTTTTTTGTTATTATTTATCTATTCCTGAGAGTTTATCTTATTTTTTATTTGTTTATTTAAATGAAGTCGACCAGTTGCCTGCCCTTCCTTCCATTATCCGTCACCGAGACAAACTGAACAAAGTTCTGAAGTCGACCTTATAAAGATAAGGATTCAGGTCTGTCTGCTGTTTACCTTTGCTCCTGCGCGCACTGCCCTTCTCTCCACATTTATGTGTTTGTTTGTCTATCTAATCTTTTGGGTTTTTATTTCTAATGAGGTCGACCAGTTGTCTATTTATTATTTTTTTTACTACGCATCAAGCTGCGCTGCTTGTCTTTGCTCCTGTGTGCTCGCGCACTCTCGCCTTTTCCACTTATTTTTATTTTTGATTTATTTTTGATTTATTCTGTCAATTTAAAAAAAAAATACGCATCGTGCTGTGCTGTTTGTGTTTGCTTGAGTGCATTCGCGCGCTCTCGCTTTCTCCACTTTACAATTTTTTTCTTATTATTTATCTATTCCTGAGAGGTTATCGTATTTTTTATTTGTTTATTTAAATTAAGTCGACCAGTTGCCTGCCCTTCCTTCCATTATCCGTCACCGCGAAAAACTGAACAAAGTTCTGAGGTCGACCTTGTAAAGATAAGGGTCAGGTCTGTCTGCTGTTTACCTTTGCTCCTGCGCACACTGCCCTTCTCTCCACATTTATGTGTTTGTTTGTTTGTCTATCTAATCTTTTGGGTTTTTATTTCTAATGAGGTCGACCAGTTGTCTATTTATTATTTTTTTTACTACGCATCAAGCTGCGCTGCTTGTCTTTGCTCCTGTGTGCTCGCGCACTCTCGCCTTTTCCACTTATTTTTATTTTTGATTTATTTTTGATTTATTCTGTCAATTTTAAAAAAAAAATACGCATCGTGCTGTGCTGTTTGTGTTTGCTTGAGTGCATTCGCGCGCTCTCGCTTTCTCCACTTTACAATTTTTTTGTTATTATTTATCTATTCCTGAGAGTTTATCTTATTTTTTATTTGTTTATTTAAATGAAGTCGACCAGTTGCCTGCCCTTCCTTCCATTATCCGTCACCGAGACAAACTGAACAAAATTCTGAGGTCGACCTTGTAAAGATAAGGATTCAGGTCTGTCTGCTGTTTACCTTTGCTCCTGCGCTCACTGCCCTTCTCTCCACATTTATGTGTTTGTTTGTTTGTCTATCTAATCTTTTGGGTTTTTATTTCTAATGAGGTCGACCAGTTGTCTATTTATTATTTTTTTTTACTACGCATCAAGCTGCGCTGCTTGTGTTTGCTCCTGTGTGCTCGCGTACTCTCGCCTTTTCCACTTATTTTTATTTTTGATTTATTTTTGATTTATTCTGTCAATGTTAAAAAAAAAATACGCATCGTGCTGTGCTGTTTGTGTTTGCTTGAGTGCATTCGCGCGCTCTGGCTTTCTCCACTTTACAATTTTTTTGTTATTATTTATCTATTCCTGAGAGTTTATCTTATTTTTTATTTGTTTATTTAAATGAAGTCGACCAGTTGCCTGCTCTTCCTTCCATTATCGGTCACCGAGACAAACTGAACAAAGTTCTGAGGTCGACCTTGTAAAGATAAGGATTCAGGTCTGTCTGCTGTTTACCTTTGCTCCTGCGCGCACTGCCCTTCTCTCCACATTTATGTGTTTGTTTGTTTGTCTATCTAATCTTTTGGGTTTTTATTTCTAATGAGGTCGACCAGTTGTCTATTTATTATTTTTTTTACTACGCATCAAGCTGCGCTGCTTGTCTTTGCTCCTGTGTGCTCGCGCACTCTCGCCTTTTCCACTTATTTTTATTTTTGATTTATTTTGTCAATTTTAACAAAAAAATACGCATCGTGCTGTGCTGTTTGTGTTTGCTTGAGTGCATTCGCGCGCTCTCCCTTTCTCCACTTTACAATTTTTTTGTTATTATTTATCTATTCCTGAGAGTTTATCTTATTTTATATTTGTTTATTGAAATGAAGTCGACCAGTTGCCTGCCCTTCCTTCCATTATCCGTCACCGAGACAAACTGAACAACCTTCTGAGGTCGACCTTGTAAAGATAAGGATTCAGGTCTGTCTGCTGTTTACCTTTGCTCCTGCGCGCACTGCCCTTCTCTCCACATTTATGTGTTTGTTTGTTTGTCTATCTAATCTTTTGGGTTTTTATTTCTAATGAGGTCGACAAGTTGTCTATTTATTATTTTTTTACTACGCATCAAGCTGCGCTGCTTGTCTTTGCTCCTGTGTGCTCGCGCACTCTCGCCTTTTCAACTTATTTTTATTTTTGATTTATTTTTGATTTATTTTGTCAATTTTAACAAAAAAATACGCATCGTGCTGTGCTGTTTGTGTTTGCTTGAGTGCATTCGCGCGCTCTCGCTTTCTCCACTTTACAATTTTTTGTTATTATTTATCTATTCCTGAGAGTTTATCTTATTTTTTATTTGTTTATTTAAATGAAGTCGACCAGTTGCCTGCCCTTCCTTCCATTATCTGTCACCGAGACAAACTGAACATAGTTCTGAGGTCGACCTTGTAAAGATAAGGATTCAGGTCTGTCTGCTGTTTACCTTTGCTCCTGCGCGCACTGCCCTTCTCTCCACATTTATGTGTTTGTTTGTTTGTCTATCTAATCTTTTGGGTTTTTATTTCTAATGAGGTCGACCAGTTGTCTATTTATTATTTTTTTTACTACGCATCAAGCTGCGCTGCTTGTCTTTGCTCCTGTGTGCTCGCGCACTATCGCCTTTTCCACTGATTTTTATTTTTGATTTATTTTGTCAATTTAAAAAAAAAATACGCATCTTGCTGTTCTGTTTGTGTTTGCTTGAGTGCATTCGGGCGCTCTCCCTTTCTCCACTTTACAATTTTTTTGTTATTATTTATCTATTCCTGAGAGTTTATCTTATTTTTTATTTGTTTATTTAAATGAAGTCGACCAGTTGCCTGCCCTTCCTTCCATTATCCGTCACCGAGACAAACTGAACAAAGTTCTGAGGTCGACCTTGTAAAGATAAGGATTCAGGTCTGTCTGCTGTTTACCTTTGCTCCTGCGCGCACTGCCCTTCTCTCCACATTTATGTGTTTGTTTGTTTGTCTATCTAATCTTTTGGGTTTTTATTTCTAATGAGGTCGACCAGTTGTCTATTGATTATTTTTTTTACTACGCATCAAGCTGCGCTGCTTGTCTTTGCTCCTGTGTGCTCGCGCACTCTCTCCTTTTCCACTTATTTTTATTTTTGATTTATTTTTTCAATTTTAACAAAAAAATACGCATCGTGCTGTGCTGTTTGTGTTTGCTTCAGTGCATTCGCGCGCTCTCGCTTTCTCCATTTTACAATTTTTTGTTATTATTTATCTATTCCAGAGAGTTTATCTTATTTATTATTTGTTTATTTAAATGAAGTCGACCAGTTGCCTGCCCTTCCTTCCATTATCCGTCACCGAGTTAAACTGAACAAAGTTCTGAAGTCGACCTTATAAAGATAAGGATTCAGGTCTGTCTGCTGTTTACCTTTGCTCCTGCGCGCACTGCCCTTCTCTCCACATTTATGTGTTTGTTTGTTTGTCTATCTAATCTTTTGGGTTTTTATTTCTAATGAGGTCGACCAGTTGTCTATTTATTATTTTTTTTACTACGCATCAAGCTGTGCTGCTTGTCTTTGCTCCTGTGTGCTCGCGCACTCTCGCCATTTCCACTTATTTTTATTTTTGATTTATTTTTGATTTATTTTGTCAATTTAAAAAAAATACGCATCGTGCTGTGCTGTTTGTGTTTGCTTGAGTGCATTCGCGCGCTCTCGCTTTCTCCACTTTACAATTTTTTTCTTATTATTTATCTATTCCTGAGAGGTTATCGTATTTTTTTTTTGTTTATTTAAATTAAGTCGACCAGTTGCCTGCCCTTCCTTCCATTATCCGTCACCGCGAAAAACTGAACAAAGTTCTGAGGTCGACCTTGTAAAGATAAGGGTCAGGTCTGTCTGCTGTTTACCTTTGCTCCTGCGCGCACTGCCCTTCTCTCCACATTTATGTGTTTGTTTGTTTGTCTATCTAATCTTTTGGGTTTTTATTTCTAATGAGGTCGACCAGTTGTCTATTTATTATTTTTTTTACTACGCATCAAGCTGCGCTGCTTGTGTTTGCTCCTGTGTGCTCGCCTACTCTCGCCTTTTCCACTTATTTTTATTTTTGATTTATTTTTGATTAATTCTGTCAATGTTAAAAAAAAATAAGCATCGTGCTGTGCTGTTTGTGTTTGCTTGAGTGCATTCGCGCGCTCTGGCTTTCTCCACTTTACAATTTTTTTGTTATTATTTATCTATTCCTGAGAGTTTATCTTATTTTTTATTTGTTTATTTAAATGAAGTCGACCAGTTGCCTGCCCTTCCTTCCATTATCAGTCACCGAGACAAACTGAACAAAGTTCTGAGGTCGACCTTGTAAAGATAAGGATTCAGGTCTGTCTGCTGTTTACCTTTGCTCCTGCGCGCACTGCCCTTCTCTCCACATTTATGTGTTTGTTTGTTTGTCTATCTAATCTTTTGGGTTTTTATTTCTAATGAGGTCGACCAGTTGTCTATTTATTATTTTTTTTACTACGCATCAAGCTGCGCTGCTTGTCTTTGCTCCTGTGTGCTCGCGCACTCTCGCCTTTTCCACTTATTTTTATTTTTGATTTATTTTTTCAATTTTAACAAAAAAATACGCATCGTGCTGTGCTGTTTGTGTTTGCTTGAGTGCATTCGCGCGCTCTCCGTTTCTCCACTTTACAATTTTTTTGTTATTATTTATCTATTCCTGAGAGTTTATCTTATTTTATATTTGTTTATTTAAATGAAGTCGACCAGTTGCCTGCCCTTCCTTCCATTATCCGTCACCGAGACAAACTGAACAACGTTCTGAGGTCGACCTTGTAAAGATAAGGATTCAGGTCTGTCTGCTGTTTACCTTTGCTCCTGCGCGCACTGCCCTTCTCTCCACATTTATGTGTTTGTTTGTTTGTCTATCTAATCTTTTGGGTTTTTATTTCTAATGAGGTCGACAAGTTGTCTATTTATTATTTTTTTACTACGCATCAAGCTGCGCTGCTTGTCTTTGCTCCTGTGTGCTCGCGCACTCTCGCCTTTTCCACTTATTTTTATTTTTGATTTATTTTTGATTTATTTTGTCAATTTTAACAAAAAAATACGCATCGTGCTGTGCTGTTTGTGTTTGCTTGAGTGCATTCGCGCGCTCTCGCTTTCTCCACTTTACAATTTTTTGTTATTATTTATCTATTCCTGAGAGTTTATCTTATTTTTTATTTGTTTATTTAAATGAAGTCGACCAGTTGCCTGCCCTTCCTTCCATTATCCGTCACCGAGACAAACTGAACAAAGTTCTGAGGTCGACCTTGTAAAGATAAGGATTCAGGTCTGTCTGCTGTTTACCTTTGCTCCTGCGCGCACTGCCCTTCTCTCCACATTTATGTGTTTGTTTGTTTGTCTATCTAATCTTTTGGGTTTTTATTTCTAATGAGGTCGACCAGTTGTCTATTTATTATTTTTTTTACTACGCATCAAGCTGCGCTGCTTGTCTTTGCTCCTGTGTGCTCGCGCAGTCTCGCCTTTTCCACTGATTTTTATTTTTGATTTATTTTGTCAATTTTAAAAAAAAATACGCATCTTGCTGTGCTGTTTGTGTTTGCTTGAGTGCATTCGCGCGCTCTCCCTTTCTCCACTTTACAATTTTTTTGTTATTATTTATCTATTCCTGAGAGTTTATCTTATTTTTTATTTGTTTATTTAAATCAAGTCGACCAGTTGCCTGCCCTTCCTTCCATTATCCGTCACCGAGTCAAACTGAACAAAGTTCTGAGGTCGACCTTGTAAAGAAAAGGATTCAGGTCTGTCTGCTGTTTACCTTTGCTCCTGCGCGCACTGCCCTTCTCTCCACATTTATGTGTTTGTTTGTTTGTCTATCTAATCTTTTGGGTTTTTATTTCTAATGAGGTCGACCAGTTGTCTATTTATTATTTCTTTTACTACGCATCAAGCTGCGCTGCTTGTCTTTGCTCCTGTGTGCTCGCGCACTCTCGCCTTTTCCACTTATTTTTATTTTTGATTTATTTTTGATTTATTTTGTCAATTTTAAAAAAAATACGCATCGTGCTGTGCAGTTTGTGTTTGCTTGAGTGCATTCGCGTGCTCTCGCTTTCTCCAATTTACAATTTTTTTGTTATTATTTATCTATTCCTGAGAGTTTATCTTATTTTTTATTTGTTTATTTAAATGAAGTCGACCAGTTGCCTGCCCTTCCTTCCCTTATCCGTCACCGAGACAAACTGAACAAAGTTCTGAAGTCGACCTTATAAAGATAAGGATTCAGGTCTGTCTGCTGTTTACCTTTGCTCCTGCGCGCACTGCCCTTCTCTCCACATTTATGTGTTTGTTTGTTTGTCTATCTAATCTTTTGGGTTTTTATTTCTAATGAGGTCGACCAGTTGTCTATTTATTTTTTTTTTTACTACGCATCAAGCTGCGCTGCTTGTCTTTGCTCCTGTGTGCTCGCGCACTCTCGCCTTTTCCACTTATTTTTATTTTTGATTTATTTTTGATTTATTTTGTCAATTTAAAAAAAATACGCATCGTGCTGTGCTGTTTGTGTTTGCTTGAGTGCATTCGCGCGCTCTCGCTTTCTCCACTTTACAATTTTTTTCTTATTATTTATCTATTCCTGAGAGGTTATCGTATTTTTTATTTGTTTATTTAAATGAAGTCGACCAGTTGCCTGCCCTTCCTTCCATTATCCGTCACCGAGAAAAACTGAACAAAGTTCTGAGGTCGACCTTGTAAAGATAAGTGTCAGGTCTGTCTGCTGTTTACCTTTGCTCCTGCGCGCACTGCCCTTCTCTCCACATTTATGTGTTTGTTTGTTTGTCTATCTAATCTTTTGGGTTTTTATTTCTAATGAGGTCGACCAGTTGTCTATTTATTATTTTTTTTACTACGCATCAAGCTGCGCTGCTTGTCTTTGCTCCTGTGTGCTCGCGCACTCTCGCCTTTTCCACTTATTTTTATTTTTGATTTATTTTTTCAATTTTAACAAAAAAATACGCATCGTGCTGTGCTGTTTGTGTTTGCTTGAGTGCATTCGCGCGCTCTCCCTTTCTCCACTTTACAATTTTTTTGTTATTATTTATCTATTCCTGAGAGTTTATCTTATTTTATATTTGTTTATTTAAATGAAGTCGACCAGTTGCCTGCCCTTCCTTCCATTATCCGTCACCGAGACAAACTGAACAACGTTCTGAGGTCGACCTTGTAAAGATAAGGATTCAGGTCTGTCTGCTGTTTACCTTTGCTCCTGCGCGCACTGCCCTTCTCTCCACATTTATGTGTTTGTTTGTTTGTCTATCTAATCTTTTGGGTTTTTATTTCTAATGAGGTCGACAAGTTGTCTATTTATTATTTTTTTACTACGCATCAAGCTGCGCTGCTTGTCTTTGCTCCTGTGTGCTCGCGCACTCTCGCCTTTTCCACTTATTTTTATTTTTGATTTATTTTTGATTTATTTTGTCAATTTTAACAAAAAAATACGCATCGTGCTGTGCTGTTTGTGTTTGCTTGAGTGCATTCGCGCGCTCTCGCTTTCTCCACTTTACAATTTTTTGTTATTATTTATCTATTCCTGAGAGTTTATCTTATTTTTTATTTGTTTATTTAAATGAAGTCGACCAGTTGCCTGCCCTTCCTTCCATTATCCGTCACCGAGACAAACTGAACAAAGTTCTGAAGTCGACCTTATAAAGATAAGGATTCAGGTCTGTCTGCTGTTTACCTTTGCTCCTGCGCGCACTGCCCTTCTCTCCACATTTATGTGTTTGTTTGTTTGTCTATCTAATCTTTTGGGTTTTTATTTCTAATGAGGTCGACCAGTTGTCTATTTATTATTTCTTTTACTACGCATCAAGCTGCGCTGCTTGTCTTTGCTCCTGTGTGCTCGCGCACTCTCGCCTTTTCCACTTATTTTTATTTTTGATTTATTTTTGATTTATTTTGTCAATTTTAAAAAAAATACGCATCGTGCTGTGCAGTTTGTGTTTGCTTGAGTGCATTCGCGTGCTCTCGCTTTCTCCACTTTACAATTTTTTTGTTATTATTTATCTATTCCTGAGAGTTTATCTTATTTTTTATTTGTTTATTTAAATGAAGTCGACCAGTTGCCTGCCCTTCCTTCCATTATCCGTCACCGAGACAAACTGAACAAAGTTCTGAAGTCGAACTTATAAAGATAAGGATTCAGGTCTGTCTGCTGTTTACCTTTGCTCCTGCGCGCACTGCCCTTCTCTCCACATTTATGTGTTTGTTTGTTTGTCTATCTAATCTTTTGGGTTTTTATTTCTAATGAGGTCGACCAGTTGTCTATTTATTTATTTTTTTACTACGCATCCAGCTGCGCTGCTTGTCTTTGCTCCTGTGTGCTCGCGCACTCTCGCCTTTTCCACTTATTTTTATTTTTGATTTATTTTTGATTTATTTTGTCAATTTAAAAAAAATACGCATCGTGCTGTGCTGTTTGTGTTTGCTTGAGTGCATTCGCGCGCTCTCGCTTTCTCCACTTTACAATTTTTTTCTTATTATTTATCTATTCCTGAGAGGTTATCGTATTTTTTATTTGTTTATTTAAATGAAGTCGACCAGTTGCCTGCCCTTCCTTCCATTATCCGTCACCGAGAAAAACTGAACAAAGTTCTGAGGTCGACCTTGTAAAGATAAGGGTCAGGTCTGTCTGCTGTTTACCTTTGCTCCTGCGCGCACTGCCCTTCTCTCCACATTTATGTGTTTGTTTGTTTGTCTATCTAATCTTTTGGGTTTTTATTTCTAATGAGGTCGACCAGTTGTCTATTTATTATTTTTTTTACTACGCATCAAGCTGCGCTGCTTGTCTTTGCTCCTGTGTGCTCGCGCACTCTCGCCTTTTCCACTTATTTTTATTTTTGATTTATTTTTTCAATTTTAACAAAAAAATACGCATCGTGCTGTGCTGTTTGTGTTTGCTTGAGTGCATTCGCGCGCTCTCCCTTTCTCCACTTTACAATTTTTTTGTTATTATTTATCTATTCCTGAGAGTTTATCTTATTTTATATTTGTTTATTTAAATGAAGTCGACCAGTTGCCTGCCCTTCCTTCCATTATCCGTCACCGAGACAAACTGAACAACGTTCTGAGGTCGACCTTGTAAAGATAAGGATTCAGGTCTGTCTGCTGTTTACCTTTGCTCCTGCGCGCACTGCCCTTCTCTCCACATTTATGTGTTTGTTTGTTTGTCTATCTAATCTTTTGGGTTTTTATTTCTAATGAGGTCGACAAGTTGTCTATTTATTATTTTTTTACTACGCATCAAGCTGCGCTGCTTGTCTTTGCTCCTGTGTGCTCGCGCACTCTCGCCTTTTCCACTTATTTTTATTTTTGATTTATTTTTGATTTATTTTGTCAATTTTAACAAAAAAATACGCATCGTGCTGTGCTGTTTGTGTTTGCTTGAGTGCATTCGCGCGCTCTCGCTTTCTCCACTTTACAATTTTTTGTTATTATTTATCTATTCCTGAGAGTTTATCTTATTTTTTATTTGTTTATTTAAATGAAGTCGACCAGTTGCCTGCCCTTCCTTCCATTATCCGTCACCGAGACAAACTGAACAAAGTTCTGAAGTCGACCTTATAAAGATAAGGATTCAGGTCTGTCTGCTGTTTACCTTTGCTCCTGCGCGCACTGCCCTTCTCTCCACATTTATGTGTTTGTTTGTTTGTCTATCTAATCTTTTGGGTTTTTATTTCTAATGAGGTCGACCAGTTGTCTATTTATTATTTCTTTTACTACGCATCAAGCTGCGCTGCTTGTCTTTGCTCCTGTGTGCTCGCGCACTCTCGCCTTTTCCACTTATTTTTATTTTTGATTTATTTTTGATTTATTTTGTCAATTTTAAAAAAAATACGCATCGTGCTGTGCAGTTTGTGTTTGCTTGAGTGCATTCGCGTGCTCTCGCTTTCTCCACTTTACAATTTTTTTGTTATTATTTATCTATTCCTGAGAGTTTATCTTATTTTTTATTTGTTTATTTAAATGAAGTCGACCAGTTGCCTGCCCTTCCTTCCATTATCCGTCACCGAGACAAACTGAACAAAGTTCTGAAGTCGACCTTATAAAGATAAGGATTCAGGTCTGTCTGCTGTTTACCTTTGCTCCTGCGCGCACTGCCCTTCTCTCCACATTTATGTGTTTGTTTGTTTGTCTATCTAATCTTTTGGGTTTTTATTTCTAATGAGGTCGACCAGTTGTCTATTTATTTTTTTTTTTACTACGCATCAAGCTGCGCTGCTTGTCTTTGCTCCTGTGTGCTCGCGCACTCTCGCCTTTTCCACTTATTTTTATTTTTGATTTATTTTTGATTTATTTTGTCAATTTAAAAAAAATACGCATCGTGCTGTGCTGTTTGTGTTTGCTTGAGTGCATTCGCGCGCTCTCGCTTTCTCCACTTTACAATTTTTTTCTTATTATTTATCTATTCCTGAGAGGTTATCGTATTTTTTATTTGTTTATTTAAATGAAGTCGACCAGTTGCCTGCCCTTCCTTCCATTATCCGTCACCGAGAAAAACTGAACAAAGTTCTGAGGTCGACCTTGTAAAGATAAGGGTCAGGTCTGTCTGCTGTTTACCTTTGCTCCTGCGCGCACTGCCCTTCTCTCCACATTTATGTGTTTGTTTGTTTGTCTATCTAATCTTTTGGGTTTTTATTTCTAATGAGGTCGACCAGTTGTCTATTTATTATTTTTTTTACTACGCATCAAGCTGCGCTGCTTGTCTTTGCTCCTGTGTGCTCGCGCACTCTCGCCTTTTCCACTTATTTTTATTTTTGATTTATTTTTTCAATTTTAACAAAAAAATACGCATCGTGCTGTGCTGTTTGTGTTTGCTTGAGTGCATTCGCGCGCTCTCCCTTTCTCCACTTTACAATTTTTTTGTTATTATTTATCTATTCCTGAGAGTTTATCTTATTTTATATTTGTTTATTTAAATGAAGTCGACCAGTTGCCTGCCCTTCCTTCCATTATCCGTCACCGAGACAAACTGAACAACGTTCTGAGGTCGACCTTGTAAAGATAAGGATTCAGGTCTGTCTGCTGTTTACCTTTGCTCCTGCGCGCACTGCCCTTCTCTCCACATTTATGTGTTTGTTTGTTTGTCTATCTAATCTTTTGGGTTTTTATTTCTAATGAGGTCGACAAGTTGTCTATTTATTATTTTTTTACTACGCATCAAGCTGCGCTGCTTGTCTTTGCTCCTGTGTGCTCGCGCACTCTCGCCTTTTCCACTTATTTTTATTTTTGATTTATTTTTGATTTATTTTGTCAATTTTAACAAAAAAATACGCATCGTGCTGTGCTGTTTGTGTTTGCTTGAGTGCATTCGCGCGCTCTCGCTTTCTCCACTTTACAATTTTTTGTTATTATTTATCTATTCCTGAGAGTTTATCTTATTTTTTATTTGTTTATTTAAATGAAGTCGACCAGTTGCCTGCCCTTCCTTCCATTATCCGTCACCGAGACAAACTGAACAAAGTTCTGAGGTCGACCTTGTAAAGATAAGGATTCAGGTCTGTCTGCTGTTTACCTTTGCTCCTGCGCGCACTGCCTTTCTCTCCACATTTATGTGTTTGTTTGTTTGTCTATCTAATCTTTTGGGTTTTTATTTCTAATGAGGTCGACCAGTTGTCTATTTATTATTTTTTTTACTACGCATCAAGCGGCGCTGCTTGTCTTTGCTCCTGTGTGCTCGCGCACTCTCGCCTTTTCCACTGATTTTTATTTTTGATTTATTTTGTCAATTTTAAAAAAAAATACGCATCTTGCTGTGCTGTTTGTGTTTGCTTGAGTGCATTCGCGCGCTCTCCCTTTCTCCACTTTACAATTTTTTTGTTATTATTTATCTATTCCTGAGAGTTTATCTTATTTTTTATTTGTTTATTTAAATGAAGTCGACCAGTTGCCTGCCCTTCCTTCCATTATCCGTCACCGAGTCAAACTGAACAAAGTTCTGAGGTCGACCTTGTAAAGAAAAGGATTCAGGTCTGTCTGCTGTTTACCTTTGCTCCTGCGCGCACTGCCCTTCTCTCCACATTTATGTGTTTGTTTGTTTGTCTATCTAATCTTTTGGGTTTTTATTTCTAATGAGGTCGACCAGTTGTCTATTTATTATTTCTTTTACTACGCATCAAGCTGCGCTGCTTGTCTTTGCTCCTGTGTGCTCGCGCACTCTCGCCTTTTCCACTTATTTTTATTTTTGATTTATTTTTGATTTATATTGTCAATTTTAAAAAAAATACGCATCGTGCTGTGCAGTTTGTGTTTGCTTGAGTGCATTCGCGTGCTCTCGCTTTCTCCACTTTACAATTTTTTTGTTATTATTTATCTATTCCTGAGAGTTTATCTTATTTTTTATTTGTTTATTTAAATGAAGTCGACCAGTTGCCTGCCCTTCCTTCCCTTATCCGTCACCGAGACAAACTGAACAAAGTTCTGAAGTCGACCTTATAAAGATAAGGATTCAGGTCTGTCTGCTGTTTACCTTTGCTCCTGCGCGCACTGCCCTTCTCTCCACATTTATGTGTTTGTTTGTTTGTCTATCTAATCTTTTGGGTTTTTATTTCTAATGAGGTCGACCAGTTGTCTATTTATTTTTTTTTTTACTACGCATCAAGCTGCGCTGCTAGTCTTTGGTCCTGTGTGCTCGCGCACTCTCGCCTTTTCCACTTATTTTTATTTTTGATTTATTTTTGATTTATTTTGTCAATTTAAAAAAAATACGCATCGTGCTGTGCTGTTTGTGTTTGCTTGAGTGCATTCGCGCGCTCTCGGTTTCTCCACTTTACAATTTTTTTCTTATTATTTATCTATTCCTGAGAGGTTATCGTATTTTTTATTTGTTTATTTAAATGAAGTCGACCAGTTGCCTGCCCTTCCTTCCATTATCCGTCACCGAGAAAAACTGAACAAAGTTCTGAGGTCGACCTTGTAAAGATAAGTGTCAGGTCTGTCTGCTGTTTACCTTTGCTCCTGCGCGCACTGCCCTTCTCTCCACATTTATGTGTTTGTTTGTTTGTCTATCTAATCTTTTGGGTTTTTATTTCTAATGAGGTCGACCAGTTGTCTATTTATTATTTTTTTTACTACGCATCAAGCTGCGCTGCTTGTCTTTGCTCCTGTGTGCTCGCGCACTCTCGCCTTTTCCACTTATTTTTATTTTTGATTTATTTTTTCAATTTTAACAAAAAAATACGCATCGTGCTGTGCTGTTTGTGTTTGCTTGAGTGCATTCGCGCGCTCTCCCTTTCTCCACTTTACAATTTTTTTGTTATTATTTATCTATTCCTGAGAGTTTATCTTATTTTATATTTGTTTATTTAAATGAAGTCGACCAGTTGCCTGCCCTTCCTTCCATTATCCGTCACCGAGACAAACTGAACAACGTTCTGAGGTCGACCTTGTAAAGGTAAGGATTCAGGTCTGTCTGGTGTTTACCTTTGCTCCTGCGCGCACTGCCCTTCTCTCCACATTTATGTGTTTGTTTGTTTGTCTATCTAATCTTTTGGGTTTTTATTTCTAATGAGGTCGACAAGTTGTCTATTTATTATTTTTTTTACTACGCATCAAGCTGCGCTGCTTGTCTTTGCTCCTGTGTGCTCGCGCACTCTCGCCTTTTCCACTTATTTTTATTTTTGATTTATTTTTGATTTATTTTGTCAATTTTAACAAAAAAATACGCATCGTGCTGTGCTGTTTGTGTTTGCTTGAGTGCATTCGCGCGCTCTCGCTTTCTCCACTTTACAATTTTTTGTTATTATTTATCTATTCCTGAGAGTTTATCTTATTTTTTATTTGTTTATTTAAATGAAGTCGACCAGTTGCCTGCCCTTCCTTCCATTATCCGTCACCGAGACAAACTGAACAAAGTTCTGAGGTCGACCTTGTAAAGATAAGGATTCAGGTCTGTCTGCTGTTTACCTTTGCTCCTGCGCGCACTGCCCTTCTCTCCACATTTATGTGTTTGTTTGTTTGTCTATCTAATCTTTTGGGTTTTTATTTCTAATGAGGTCGACCAGTTGTCTATTTATTATTTTTTTTACTACGCATCAAGCTGCGCTGCTTGTCTTTGCTCCTGTGTGCTCGCGCACTCTCGCCTTTTCCACTGATTTTTATTTTTGATTTATTTTGTCAATTTTAAAAAAAAATACGCATCTTGCTGTGCTGTTTGTGTTTGCTTGAGTGCATTCGCGCGCTCTCCCTTTCTCCACTTTACAATTTTTTTGTTATTATTTATCTATTCCTGAGAGTTTATCTTATTTTTTATTTGTTTATTTAAATGAAGTCGACCAGTTGCCTGCCCTTCCTTCCATTATCCGTCACCGAGTCAAACTGAACAAAGTTCTGAGGTCGACCTTGTAAAGAAAAGGATTCAGGTCTGTCTGCTGTTTACCTTTGCTCCTGCGCGCACTGCCCTTCTCTCCACATTTATGTGTTTGTTTGTTTGTCTATCTAATCTTTTGGGTTTTTATTTCTAATGAGGTCGACCAGTTGTCTATTTATTATTTCTTTTACTACGCATCAAGCTGCGCTGCTTGTCTTTGCTCCTGTGTGCTCGCGCACTCTCGCCTTTTCCACTTATTTTTATTTTTGATTTATTTTTGATTTATTTTGTCAATTTTAAAAATAATACGCATCGTGCTGTGCAGTTTGTGTTTGCTTGAGTGCATTCGCGTGCTCTCGCTTTCTCCACTTTACAATTTTTTTGTTATTATTTATCTATTCCTGAGAGTTTATCTTATTTTTTATTTGTTTATTTAAATGAAGTCGACCAGTTGCCTGCCCTTCCTTCCATTATCCGTCACCGAGACAAACTGAACAAAGTTCTGAAGTCGACCTTATAAAGATAAGGATTCAGGTCTGTCTGCTGTTTACCTTTGCTCCTGCGCGCACTGCCCTTCTCTCCACATTTATGTGTTTGTTTGTTTGTCTATCTAATCTTTTGGGTTTTTATTTCTAATGAGGTCGACCAGTTGTCTATTTATTTTTTTTTTTACTACGCATCAAGCTGCGCTGCTTGTCTTTGCTCCTGTGTGCTCGCGCACTCTCGCCTTTTCCACTTATTTTTATTTTTGATTTATTTTTGATTTATTTTGTCAATTTAAAAAAAATACGCATCGTGCTGTGCTGTTTGTGTTTGCTTGAGTGCATTCGCGCGCTCTCGGTTTCTCCACTTTACAATTTTTTTCTTATTATTTATCTATTCCTGAGAGGTTATCGTATTTTTTATTTGTTTATTTAAATGAAGTCGACCAGTTGCCTGCCCTTCCTTCCATTATCCGTCACCGAGAAAAACTGAACAAAGTTCTGAGGTCGACCTTGTAAAGATAAGGGTCAGGTCTGTCTGCTGTTTACCTTTGCTCCTGCGCGCACTGCCCTTCTCTCCACATTTATGTGTTTGTTTGTTTGTCTATCTAATCTTTTGGGTTTTTATTTCTAATGAGGTCGACCAGTTGTCTATTTATTATTTTTTTTACTACGCATCAAGCTGCGCTGCTTGTCTTTGCTCCTGTGTGCTCGCGCATTCTCGCCTTTTCCACTTATTTTTATTTTTGATTTATTTTTTCAATTTTAACAAAAAAATACGCATCGTGCTGTGCTGTTTGTGTTTGCTTGAGTGCATTCGCGCGCTCTCCCTTTCTCCACTTTACAATTTTTTTGTTATTATTTATCTATTCCTGAGAGTTTATCTTATTTTATATTTGTTTATTTAAATGAAGTCGACCAGTTGCCTGCCCATCCTTCCATTATCCGTCACCGAGTCAAACTGAACAACGTTCTGAGGTCGACCTTGTAAAGATAAGGATTCAGGTCTGTCTGCTGTTTACCTTTGCTCCTGCGCGCACTGCCCTTCTCTCCACATTTATGTGTTTGTTTGTTTGTCTATCTAATCTTTTGGGTTTTTATTTCTAATGAGGTCGACAAGTTGTCTATTTATTATTTTTTTACTACGCATCAAGCTGCGCTGCTTGTCTTTGCTCCTGTGTGCTCGCGCACTCTCGCCTTTTCCACTTATTTTTATTTTTGATTTATTTTTGATTTATTTTGTCAATTTTAACAAAAAAATACGCATCGTGCTGTGCTGTTTGTGTTTGCTTGAGTGCATTCGCGCGCTCTCGCTTTCTCCACTTTACAATTTTTTGTTATTATTTATCTATTCCTGAGAGTTTATCTTATTTTTTATTTGTTTATTTAAATGAAGTCGACCAGTTGCCTGCCCTTCCTTCCATTATCCGTCACCGAGACAAACTGAACAAAGTTCTGAGGTCGACCTTGTAAAGATAAGGATTCAGGTCTGTCTGCTGTTTACCTTTGCTCCTGCCCGCACTGCCCTTCTCTCCACATTTATGTGTTTGTTTGTTTGTCTATCTAATCTTTTGGGTTTTTATTTCTAATGAGGTCGACCAGTTGTCTATTTATTATTTTTTTTACTACGCATCAAGCTGCGCTGCTTGTCTTTGCTCCTGTGTGCTCGCGCACTCTCGCCTTTTCCACTGATTTTTATTTTTGATTTATTTTGTCAATTTTAAAAAAAAATACGCATCTTGCTGTGCTGTTTGTGTTTGCTTGAGTGCATTCGCGCGCTCTCCCTTTCTCCACTTTACAATTTTTTTGTTATTATTTATCTATTCCTGAGAGTTTATCTTATTTTTTATTTGTTTATTTAAATGAAGTCGACCAGTTGCCTGCCCTTCCTTCCATTATCCGTCACCGAGTCAAACTGAACAAAGTTCTGAGGTCGACCTTGTAAAGAAAAGGATTCAGGTCTGTCTGCTGTTTACCTTTGCTCCTGCGCGCACTGCCCTTCTCTCCACATTTATGTGTTTGTTTGTTTGTCTATCTAATCTTTTGGGTTTTTATTTCTAATGAGGTCGACCAGTTGTCTATTTATTATTTCTTTTACTACGCATCAAGCTGCGCTGCTTGTCTTTGCTCCTGTGTGCTCGCGCACTCTCGCCTTTTCCACTTATTTTTATTTTTGATTTATTTTTGATTTATTTTGTCAATTTTAAAAAAAATACGCATCGTGCTGTGCAGTTTGTGTTTGCTTGAGTGCATTCGCGTGCTCTCGCTTTCTCCACTTTACAATTTTTTTGTTATTATTTATCTATTCCTGAGAGTTTATCTTATTTTTTATTTGTTTATTTAAATGAAGTCGACCAGTTGCCTGCCCTTCCTTCCATTATCCGTCACCGAGACAAACTGAACAAAGTTCTGAAGTCGACCTTATAAAGATAAGGATTCAGGTCTGTCTGCTGTTTACCTTTGCTCCTGCGCGCACTGCCCTTCTCTCCACATTTATGTGTTTGTTTGTTTGTCTATCTAATCTTTTGGGTTTTTATTTCTAATGAGGTCGACCAGTTGTCTATTTATTTTTTTTTTTACTACGCATCAAGCTGCGCTGCTTGTCTTTGCTCCTGTGTGCTCGCGCACTCTCGCCTTTTCCACTTATTTTTATTTTTGATTTATTTTTGATTTATTTTGTCAATTTAAAAAAAATACGCATCGTGCTGTGCTGTTTGTGTTTGCTTGAGTGCATTCGCGCGCTCTCGGTTTCTCCACTTTACAATTTTTTTCTTATTATTTATCTATTCCTGAGAGGTTATCGTATTTTTTATTTGTTTATTTAAATGAAGTCGACCAGTTGCCTGCCCTTCCTTCCATTATCCGTCACCGAGAAAAACTGAACAAAGTTCTGAGGTCGACCTTGTAAAGATAAGGGTCAGGTCTGTCTGCTGTTTACCTTTGCTCCTGCGCGCACTGCCCTTCTCTCCACATTTATGTGTTTGTTTGTTTGTCTATCTAATCTTTTGGGTTTTTATTTCTAATGAGGTCGACCAGTTGTCTATTTATTATTTTTTTTACTACGCATCAAGCTGCGCTGCTTCTCTTTGCTCCTGTGTGCTCGCGCATTCTCGCCTTTTCCACTTATTTTTATTTTTGATTTATTTTTTCAATTTTAACAAAAAAATACGCATCGTGCTGTGCTGTTTGTGTTTGCTTGAGTGCATTCGCGCGCTCTCCCTTTCTCCACTTTACAATTTTTTTGTTATTATTTATCTATTCCTGAGAGTTTATCTTATTTTATATTTGTTTATTTAAATGAAGTCGACCAGTTGCCTGCCCATCCTTCCATTATCCGTCACCGAGTCAAACTGAACAACGTTCTGAGGTCGACCTTGTAAAGATAAGGATTCAGGTCTGTCTGCTGTTTACCTTTGCTCCTGCGCGCACTGCCCTTCTCTCCACATTTATGTGTTTGTTTGTTTGTCTATCTAATCTTTTGGGTTTTTATTTCTAATGAGGTCGACAAGTTGTCTATTTATTATTTTTTTACTACGCATCAAGCTGCGCTGCTTGTCTTTGCTCCTGTGTGCTCGCGCACTCTCGCCTTTTCCACTTATTTTTATTTTTGATTTATTTTTGATTTATTTTGTCAATTTTAACAAAAAAATACGCATCGTGCTGTGCTGTTTGTGTTTGCTTGAGTGCATTCGCGCGCTCTCGCTTTCTCCACTTTACAATTTTTTGTTATTATTTATCTATTCCTGAGAGTTTATCTTATTTTTTATTTGTTTATTTAAATGAAGTCGACCAGTTGCCTGCCCTTCCTTCCATTATCCGTCACCGAGACAAACTGAACAAAGTTCTGAGGTCGACCTTGTAAAGATAAGGATTCAGGTCTGTCTGCTGTTTACCTTTGCTCCTGCGCGCACTGCCCTTCTCTCCACATTTATGTGTTTGTTTGTTTGTCTATCTAATCTTTTGGGTTTTTATTTCTAATGAGGTCGACCAGTTGTCTATTTATTATTTTTTTTACTACGCATCAAGCTGCGCTGCTTGTCTTTGCTCCTGTGTGCTCGCGCACTCTCGCCTTTTCCACTGATTTTTATTTTTGATTTATTTTGTCAATTTTAAAAAAAAATACGCATCTTGCTGTGCTGTTTGTGTTTGCTTGAGTGCATTCGCGCGCTCTCCCTTTCTCCACTTTACAATTTTTTTGTTATTATTTATCTATTCCTGAGAGTTTATCTTATTTTTTATTTGTTTATTTAAATGAAGTCGACCAGTTGCCTGCCCTTCCTTCCATTATCCGTCACCGAGTCAAACTGAACAAAGTTCTGAGGTCGACCTTGTAAAGAAAAGGATTCAGGTCTGTCTGCTGTTTACCTTTGCTCCTGCGCGCACTGCCCTTCTCTCCACATTTATGTGTTTGTTTGTTTGTCTATCTAATCTTTTGGGTTTTTATTTCTAATGAGGTCGACCAGTTGTCTATTTATTATTTCTTTTACTACGCATCAAGCTGCGCTGCTTGTCTTTGCTCCTGTGTGCTCGCGCACTCTCGCCTTTTCCACTTATTTTTATTTTTGATTTATTTTTGATTTATTTTGTCAATTTAAAAAAAAATACGCATCGTGCTGTGCAGTTTGTGTTTGCTTGAGTGCATTCGCGTGCTCTCGCTTTCTCCACTTTACAATTTTTTTGTTATTATTTATCTATTCCTGAGAGTTTATCTTATTTTTTATTTGTTTATTTAAATGAAGTCGACCAGTTGCCTGCCCTTCCTTCCATTATCCGTCACCGAGACAAACTGAACAAAGTTCTGAAGTCGACCTTATAAAGATAAGGATTCAGGTCTGTCTGCTGTTTACCTTTGCTCCTGCGCGCACTGCCCTTCTCTCCACATTTATGTGTTTGTTTGTTTGTCTATCTAATCTTTTGGGTTTTTATTTCTAATGAGGTCGACCAGTTGTCTATTTATTTTTTTTTTTACTATGCATCAAGCTGCGCTGCTTGTCTTTGCTCCTGTGTGCTCGCGCACTCTCGCCTTTTCCACTTATTTTTATTTTTGATTTATTTTTGATTTATTTTGTCAATTTAAAAAAAATACGCATCGTGCTGTGCTGTTTGTGTTTGCTTGAGTGCATTCGCGCGCTCTCGCTTTCTCCACTTTACAATTTTTTTCTTATTATTTATCTATTCCTGAGAGGTTATCGTATTTTTTATTTGTTTATTTAAATGAAGTCGACCAGTTGCCTGCCCTTCCTTCCATTATCCGTCACCGAGAAAAACTGAACAAAGTTCTGAGGTCGACCTTGTAAAGATAAGGGTCAGGTCTGTCTGCTGTTTACCTTTGCTCCTGCGCGCACTCCCCTTCTCTCCACATTTATGTGTTTGTTTGTTTGTCTATCTAATCTTTTGGGTTTTTATTTCTAATGAGGTCGACCAGTTGTCTATTTATTATTTTTTTTACTACGCATCAAGCTGCGCTGCTTGTCTTTGCTCCTGTGTGCTCGCGCACTCTCGCCTTTTCCACTTATTTTTATTTTTTATTTATTTTTGATTTATTCTGTCAATTTAAAAAAAATACGCATCGTGCTTTGCTGTTTGTGTTTGCTTGAGTGCATTCGCGCGCTCTCGCTTTCTCCACTTTACAATTTTTTTGTTATTATTTATCTATTCCTGAGAGTTTATCTTATTTTTTATTTGTTTATTTAAATGAAGTCGACCAGTTGCGTGCCCTTCCTTCCATTATCCGTCACCGAGACAAACTGAACAAAATTCTGAGGTCGACCTTGTAAAGATAAGGATTCAGGTCTGTCTGCTGTTTACCTTTGCTCCTGCGCGCACTGCCCTTCTCTCCACATTTATGTGTTTGTTTGTTTGTCTATCTAATCTTTTGGGTTTTTATTTCTAATGAGGTCGACCAGTTGTCTATTTATTATTTTTTTTACTACGCATCAAGCTGCGCTGCTTGTCTTTGCTCCTGTGTGCTCGCGCACTCTCGCCTTTTCCACTTATTTTTATTTTTGATTTATTTTTGATTTATTTTTTCAATTAAAAAAAAACGCATCGTGCTGTGCTGTTTGTGATTGCTTGAGTGCATTCGCGCGCTCGCGCTTTCTCCATTTTACAATTTTTTTGTTATTATTTATCTATTCCTGAGAGTTTATCTTATTTTTTATTTGTTTATTTAAATGGAGTCGACCAGTTGCCTGCCCTTCCTTCCATTATCCGTCACCGAGACAAACTGAACAAAGTTCTGAGGTCGACGTTGTAAAGATAAGGATTCAAGTCTGTCTGCTGTTTACCTTTGCTCCTGCCCGCACTGACCTTCTCTCCACATTTATGTGTTTGTTTGTTTGTCTTTCTAAACTTTTGGGTTTTTATTTCTAACGAGGTCGACCAGTTGTTTATTTATTATTTTTTTTGCCACGCATCAAGCTGCGCTGCTTGTCTTTGCTCCTGTGTGCTCGCGCACTCTCGCCTTTTCCACTTATTTTTATTTTTGATTTATTTTGTCAATTAAAAAAAAATACGCATCGTGCTGTGCTGTTTGTGTTTGCTTGAGTGCATTCGCGCGCTCTCGCTTTCTCCTCTTTACAATGTTTGTTATTATTTATCTATTCCTGAGAGTTTATCTTATATTTTATTTGTTTATTTAAATGAACTCGACCAGTTGCCTGACCTTCCTTCCATTATCCGTCACCGAGACAAACTGAACAAAGTTCTGAGGTCGACCTTGTAAAGATAAGGATTCAGGTCTGTCTGCTGTTTACCTTTGCTCCTGCGCGCACTGCCCTTCTCTCCACATTTATGTGTTTGTTTGTTTGTCTATCTAATCTTTTGGGTTTTTATTTCGAATGAGGTCGACCAGTTGTCTATTTATTATTTTTTTTACTACGCATCAAGCTGCGCTGCTTGTCTTTGTTCCTGTGTGCTCAAGCACTCTCGACTTTTCCACTTATTTTTATTTTTGATTTATTTTTGATTTATTTTGTCATTTTAAAAAAAATACGCATCGTGCTGTGCTGTTTGTGTTTGCTTGAGTGCATTCGCGCGCTCTCGCTTTCTCCACTTTACAATTTTTTTGTTATTATTTATCTATTCCTGAGAGTTTATCTTATTTTTTATTTGTTTATTTAAATGAAGTCGACCAGTTGCCTGCCCTTCCTTCCATTATCCGTCACCGAGACAAACTGAACAAAGTTCTGAGGTCGACCTTGTAAAGATAAGGATTCAGGTCTGTCTGCTGTTTACCTTTGCTCCTGCGCGCACTGCCTTTCTCTCCACATTTATGTGTTTGTTTGTTTGTCTATCTAATCTTTTGGGTTTTTATTCTAATGAGGTCGACCAGTTGTCTATTTATTATTTTTTTTACTACGCATCAAGCTGCGCTGCTTGTCCTTTGCTCCTGTGTGCTCGCGCACTCTCGCCTTTTCTAAGTATTTTTATTTTTGATTTATTTTTGATTTATTTTTTCAATTTAAAAAAAATACGCATCGTGCTGTGCTGTTTGTGTTTTGCTTGAGTGCATTTCGCGCGCTCTCGCTTTCTCCACTTTACAATTTTTTTCTTATTATTTATCTATTCCTGAGAGTTTATCTTATTTTATATTTGTTTATTTAAATGAAGTCGACCAGTTGCCTGCCCTTCCTTCCTTATCCGTCACCGAGACAAACTGAACAACGTTCTGAGGTCGACCTTGTAAAGATAAGGATTCAGGTCTGTCTGCTGTTTACCTTTGCTCCCTGCGCGCACTGCCCTTCTCTCCACATTTATGTGTTTGTTTGTTTGTCTATCTAATCTTTTGGGTTTTTATTTCTAATGAGGTCGACAAGTTGTCTATTTATTATTTTTTTTACTACGCATCAAGCTGCGCTGCCTTGTCTTTGCTCCTGTGTGCTCGCGCACTCTCGCCTTTTCCACTTATTTTTATTTTTGATTTATTTTTGATTTATTTTGTCAATTTTAACAAAAAAATACGCATCGTGCTGTGGTGTTTGTGTTTGCTTGAGTGCATTCGCGCGCTCTCGCTTTCTCCACTTTACAATTTTTTGTTATTATTTATCTATTCCTGAGAGTTTATCTTATTTTTTATTTGTTTATTTAAATGAAGTCGACCAGTTGCCTGCCCTTCCTTCCATTATCCGTCACCGAGACAAACTGAACAAAGTTCTGAGGTCGACCTTGTAAAGATAAGGATTCCAGGTCTGTCTGCTGTTTACCTTTTGCTCCTGCGCGCACTGCCCTTCTCTCCACATTTATGTGTTTGTTTGTTTGTCTATCTAATCTTTTGGGTTTTTATTTCTAATGAGGTCGACCAGTTGTCTATTTATTATTTTTTTTACTACGCATCAAGCTGCGCTGCTTGTCTTTGCTCCTGTGTGTTCGCGCACTCTCGCCTTTTCCACTGATTTTTATTTTTGATTTATTTTTTCAATTTTAACAAAAAAAATACGCATCGTGCTGTGCTGTTTGTGTTTGCTTGAGTGCATTCGCGCGCTCTCCCTTTCTCCACTTTACAATTTTTTTGTTATTATTTATCTATTCCTGAGAGTTTATCTTATTTTATATTTGTTTATTTAAATGAAGTCGACCAGTTGCCTGCCCTTCTTCCATTATCCGTCACCGAGACAAACTGAACAACGTTCTGAGGTCGACCTTGTAAAGATAAGGATTCAGGTCTGTCTGCTGTTTACCTTTGCTCCTGCGCGCACTGCCCTTCTCTCCACATTTATGTGTTTGTTTGTTTGTCTATCTAATCTTTTGGGTTTTTATTTCTAATGAGGTCGACAAGTTGTCTATTTATTATTTTTTTACTACGCATCAAGCTGCGCTGCTTGTCTTTGCTCCTGTGTGCTCGCGCACTCTCGCCTTTTCCACTTATTTTTATTTTTGATTTATTTTTGATTTATTTTGTCAATTTTAACAAAAAAATACGCATCGTGCTGTGCTGTTTGTGTTTGCTTGAGTGCGTTCGCGCGCTCTCCCTTTCTCCACTTTACAATTTTTTTGTTATTATTTATCTATTCCTGAGAGTTTATCTTATTTTTTATTTGTTTATTTAAATGAAGTCGACCAGGTGCCTGCCCTTCCTTCCATTATCCGTCACCGAGTCAAACTGAACAAAGTTCTGAGGTCGACCTTGTAAAGAAAAGGATTCAGGTCTGTCTGCTGTTTACCTTTGCTCCTGCGCGCACTGCCCTTCTCTCCACATTTATGTGTTTGTTTGTTTGTCTATCTAATCTTTTGGGTTTTTTATTTCTAATGAGGGTCGACCAGTTGTCTATTTATTATTTCTTTTACTACGCATCAAGCTGCGCTGCTTGTCTTTGCTCCTGTGTGCTCGCGCACTCTCGCCTTTTCCACTTATTTTTATTTTTGATTTATTTTTGATTTATTTTGTCAATTTTAAAAAAAATACGCATCGTGCTGTGCAGTTTGTGTTGCTTGAGTGCATTCGCGTGCTCTCGCTTTCTCCACTTTACAATTTTTTTGTTATTATTTATCTATTCCTGAGACTTTATCTTATTTTTTATTTGTTTATTTAAATGAAGTCGACAGTTGCCTGCCCTTCCTTCCATTATCCGTCACCGAGACAAACTGAACAAAGTTCTGAAGTCGACCTTATAAAGATAAGGATTCAGGTCTGTCTGCTGTTTACCTTTGCTCCTGCGCGCACTGCCCTTCTCTCCACATTTATGTGTTTGTTTGTTTGTCTATCTAATCTTTTGGGTTTTTATTTCTAATGAGGTCGACCAGTTGTCTATTTATTTTTTTTTTTTACTACGCATCAAGCTGCGCTGCTTGTCTTTGCTCCTGTGTGCTCGCGCACTCTCGCCTTTTCCACTTATTTTTATTTTTGATTTATTTTTGATTTATTTTGTCAATTTAAAAAAAATACGCATCGTGCTGTGCTGTTTGTGTTTGCTTGAGTGCATTCGCGCGCTCTCGCTTTCTCCACTTTACAATTTTTTTCTTATTATTTTATCTATTCCTGAGAGGTTATCGTATTTTTTATTTGTTTATTTAAATGAAGTCGACCAGTTGCCTGCCCTTCCTTCCATTATCCGTCACCGAGAAAAACTGAACAAAGTTCTGAGGTCGACCTTGTAAAGATAAGGGTCAGGTCTGTCTGCTGTTTACCTTTGCTCTGCGCGCACTGCCCTTCTCTCCACATTTATGTGTTTGTTTGTTTGTCTATCTAATCTTTTGGGTTTTTATTTCTAATGAGGTCGACCAGTTGTCTATTTATTATTTTTTTTACTACGCATCAAGCTGCGCTGCTTGTCTTTGCTCCTGTGTGCTCGCGCACTCTCGCTTTTCCACTTATTTTTATTTTTTATTTATTTTTGATTTATTCTGTCAATTTAAAAAAAATACGCATCGTGCTTTGCTGTTTGTGTTTGCTTGAGTGCATTCGCGCGCTCTCGCTTTCTCCACTTTACAATTTTTTGTTATTATTTATCTATTCCTGAGAGTTTATCTTATTTTTTATTTGTTTATTTAAATGAAGTCGACCAGTTGCGTGCCCTTCCTTCCATTATCCGTCACCGAGACAAACTGAACAAAATTCTGAGGTCGACCTTGTAAAGATAAGGATTCAGGTCTGTCTGCTGTTTACCTTTGCTCCTGCGCGCACTGCCCTTCTCTCCACATTTATGTGTTTGTTTGTTTGTCTATCTAATCTTTTGGGTTTTTATTTCTAATGAGGTCGACCAGTTGTCTATTTATTATTTTTTTTACTACGCATCAAGCTGCGCTGCTTGTCTTTGCTCCTGTGTGCTCGCGCACTCTCGCCTTTTCCACTTATTTTTATTTTTGATTTATTTTTGATTTATTTTTTCAATTAAAAAAAAACGCATCGTGCTGTGCTGTTTGTGTTTGCTTGAGTGCATTCGCGCGCTCGCGCTTTCTCCATTTTACAATTTTTTTGTTATTATTTATCTATTCCTGAGAGTTTATCTTATTTTTTATTTGTTTATTTAAATGAAGTCGACCAGTTGCCTGCCCTTCCTTCCATTATCCGTCACCGAGACAAACTGAACAAAGTTCTGAGGTCGACGTTGTAAAGATAAGGATTCAAGTCTGTCTGCTGTTTACCTTTGCTCCTGCGCGCACTGACCTTCTCTCCACATTTATGTGTTTGTTTGTTTGTCTTTCTAAACTTTTGGGTTTTTATTTCTAACGAGGTCGACCAGTTGTTTATTTATTATTTTTTTTGCCACGCATCAAGCTGCGCTGCTTGTCTTTGCTCCTGTGTGCTCGCGCACTCTCGCCTTTTCCACTTATTTTTATTTTTGATTTTTTTTGTCAATTAAAAAAAATACGCATCGTGCTGTGCTGTTTGTGTTTGCTTGAGTGCATTCGCGCGCTCTCGCTTTGTCCTCTTTAAAATGTTTGTTATTATTTATCTATTCCTGAGAGTTTATCTTATATTTTATTTGTTTATTTAAATGAACTCGACCAGTTGCCTGCCCTTCCTTCCATTATCCGTCACCGAGACAAACTGAACAAAGTTCTGAGGTCGACCTTGTAAAGATAAGGATTCAGTCTGTCTGCTGTTTACCTTTGCTCCTGCGCGTACTGCCCTTCTCTCCACATTTATGTGTTTGTTTGTTTGTCTATCTAATCTTTTGGGTTTTTATTTCTAATGAGGGTCGACCAGTTGTCTATTTATTATTTTTTTTACTACGCATCAAGCTGCGCTGCTTGTCGTTGCTCCTGTGTGCTCGCGCACTCTCGCCTTTTCCACTTATTTTTATTTTTGATTTATTTTTGATTTATTTTGTCAATTTAAAAAAAAATACGCATCGTGCTGTGCTGTTTGTGTTTGCTTGAGTGCATTCGCGCGCTCTCGCTTTCTCCACCTTTACAATTTTTTTATTATTTATCTATTCCTGAGAGTTTATCTTATTTTTTATTTGTTTATTTAAATGAAGTCGACCAGTTGCCTGCCCTTCCTTCCATTATCCCGTCACCGAGACAAACTGAACAAAGTTCTGAGGGTGGACCTTGTAAAGATAAGGATTCAGGTCTGTCTGCTGTTTACCTTTGCTCCTGCGCGCACTGCCCTTCTCTCCACATTTATGTGTTTGTTTGTTTGTCTATCTAATCTTTTGGGTTTTTATTTCTAATGAGGTCGACCAGTTGTCTATTTATTATTTTTTTTACTACGCATCAAGCTGCGCTGCTTGTCTTTGTTCCTGTGTGCTCAAGCACTCTCGACTTTTCCACTTATTTTTATTTTTGATTTATTTTTGATTTATTTTGTCATTTTAAAAAAAATACGCATCGTGCTGTGCTGTTTGTGTTTGCTTGAGTGCATTCCGCGCGCTCTCGCTTTCTCCACTTTACAATTTTTTTCTTATTATTTATCTATTCTGAGAGGTTATCGTATTTTTTATTTGTTTATTTAAATGAAGTCGACCAGTTGCCTGCCCTTCCTTCCATTATCCGTCACCGAGAAAAACTGAACAAAGTTCTGAGGTCGACCTTGTAAAGATAAAGGGTCAGGTCTGTCTGCTGTTTACCTTTGCTCCTGCGCGCACTGCCCTTCTCTCCACATTTATGTGTTTGTTTGTTTGTCTATCTAATCTTTTGGGTTTTTATTTCTAATGAGGTCGACCAGTTGTCTATTTATTATTTTTTTACTACGCATCAAGCTGCGCTGCTTGTCTTTGCTCCTGTG
>NW_025957694.1:0-44948 GCF_023159225.1 Perognathus longimembris pacificus
AAAGCGAGAGCGCGCGAATGCACTCAAGCAAACACAAACAGCACAGCACGATGCGTATTTTTTTTAAATTGACAAAATAAATCAAAAATAAATCAAAAATAAAAATAAGTGGAAAAGGCGAGAGTGCGCGAGCACACAGGAGCAAAGACAAGCAGCGCAGCTTGATGCGTAGTAAAAAAAATAATAAATAGACAACTGGTCGACCTCATTAGAAATAAAAACCCAAAAGATTAGATAGACAAACAAACAAACACATAAATGTGGAGAGAAGGGCAGTGCGCGCAGGAGCAAAGGTAAACAGCAGACAGACCTGAATCCTTATCTTTACAAGGTCGACCTCAGAACTTTGTTCAGTTTGTCTCGGTGAAGGATAATGGAAGGAAGGGCAGGCAACTGGTCGACTTCATTTAAATAAACAAATAAAAAATAAGATAAACTCTCAGGAATAGATAAATAATAACAAAAAAATTGTAGAGTGGAGAAAGCGAGAGCGCGCGAATGCACTCAAGCAAACACAAACAGCACAGCACGATGTGTATTTTTTTTAAATTGACAAAATAAATCAAAAATAAATCAAAAATAAAAATAAGTGGAAAAGACGAGAGTGCGCGAGGACACAGGAGCAAAGACAAGCAGCGCAGCTTGATGCCTAGTAAAAAAAAATAATAAATAGACAACTGGTCGACCTCATTAGGAATAAATACCCAAAAGATTAGATAGACAAACAAACAAACACATAAATGTGGAGAGAAGGGTAGTGCGCGCAGGAGAAAAGGTAAACAGCAGACAGACCTGAATCCTTATCTTTACAAGGTCGACCTCAGAACTTTGTTCAGTTTCTCAAGGTGACAGATAATGGAAGGAAGGGCAGGCAACTGGTCGACTTCATTTAAATAAACAAATAAAAAATAAGATAAACTCTCAGGAATAGATAAATAATAACAAAAAAATTGTAAAGTGGAGAAAGCGAAAGCGCGCGAATGCACTCAAGCAAACACAAACAGCACAGCACGATGTGTATTTTTTTTAAATTGACAAAATAAATCAAAAATAAATCAAAAATAAAAATAAGTGGAAAAGGCGAGAGTGCGCGAGCACACAGGAGCAAAGACAAGCAGCGCAGCTTGATGCGTAGTAAAAAAAATAATAAATAGACAACTGGTCGACCTCATTAGAAATAAAAACCCAAAAGATTAGATAGACAAACAAACAAACACATAAATGTGGAGAGAAGGGCAGTGCGCGCAGGAGCAAAGGTAAAGAGCAGACAGACCTGAATCCTTATCTTTACAAGGTCGACCTCAGAACTTTGTTCAGTTTGTGTCGCTGACGGATAATGGAAGGAAGGGCAGGCAACTGGTCGAATTCATTTAAATAAACAAATAAAAAATAAGATAAACTCTCAGGAATAGATAAATAATAACAAAAAAATTGTACAGTGGAGAAAGCGAGAGCGCGCGAATGCACTCAAGCAAACACAAACAGCACAGCACGATGCGTATTTTTTTTTAAAATTGACAAAGTAAATCAAAAATGAATCAAAAACAAAAATAAGTGGAAAAGGCGAGAGTGCGCGAGCACACAGGAGCAAAGACAAGCAGCGCAGCTTGATGCGTAGTAAAAAAATAATAAATAGACAACTGGTCGACCTCATTAGAAATAAAAACCCAAAAGATTAGATAGACAAACAAACAAACACATAAATGTGGAGAGAAGGGCAGTGCGCGCAGGAGCAAAAGTAAACAGCAGACAGACCTGAATCCTTATTTTTACAAGGTCGACCTCAGAACTTTGTTCAGTTTGTCTCGGTGACGGACAATGGAAGGAAGGGCAGGCAACTGGTCGACTTCATTTAAATAAACAAATAAAAAATAAGATAAACTCTCAGGAATAGATAAATAATAACAAAAAAATTGTAAAGTGGAGAAAGCGAGAGCGCGCGAATGCACTCAAGCAAACACAAACAGCACAGCACGATGCGTATTTTTTTTAAAAATAGACAAAATAAATCAAAAATGAATCAAAAATAAAAATAAGTGGAAAAGGCGAGAGTGCGCGAGCACACAGGAGCAAAGACAAGCAGCGCAGCTTGATGCGTAGTAAAAAAAATAATAAATAGACAACTGGTCGACCTCATTAGAAATAAAAACCCAAATGATTAGATAGACAAACAAACAAACACATAAATATGGAGGAGAAGGGCAGTGCGCGCAGGAGCAAAGGTAAACAGCAGACAGACCTGAATCCTTATCTTTACAAGGTCGACCTCAGAATTTTGTTCAGTTGGTCTCGGTGACGGATAATGAAGGAAGGGCAGGCAACTGGTCGACTTCATTTAAATAAACAAATAAAAAATAAGATAAACTCTCAGGAATAGATAAATAATAACAAAAAAATTGTAAAGTGGAGAAAGCGAGAGCGCGCGAATGCACTCAAGCAAACACAAACAGCACAGCACGATGCGTATTTTTTTTAAATTGACAAAATAAATTAAAAATAAATCAAAAATAAAAATAAGTGGAAAAGGCGAGAGTGCGCGAGCACACAGGAGCAAAGACAAGCAGCGCAGCTTGATGCGTAGTAAAAAAAATAATAGACAACTGGTCGACCTCATTAGAAATAAAAACCCAAAAGATTAGATAGACAAACAAACAAACACATAAATGTGGAGAGAAGGGCAATGCGCGCAGGAGCAAAGGTAAACAGTAGACAGACCTGAATCCTTATCTTTACAAGGTCGACCTCAGAACTTTGTTCAGTTTGTCTCGGTGACGGATAATGGAAGGAAGGGCAGGCAACTGTTCGACTTCATTTAAATAAACAAATAAAAAATAAGATAAACTCTCAGGAGTAGATAAATAATAACAAAAAAATTGTAAAGTGGAGAAAGCGAGAGCGCGCGAATGCACTCAAGCAAACACAAACAGCACAGCACGATGCGTATTTATTTTTAAATTGACAAAATAAATCAAAAATAAATCAAAAATAAAAATAAGTGGAAAAGGCGATAGTGCGCGAGCACACAGGAGCAAAGACAAGCAGCGCAGCTTGATACGTATTAAAAAAAATAATAAATAGACAACTGGTCGACCGCATTAGAAATAAAAACCCAAAAGATTAGATAGACAAACAAACAAACACATAAATGTGGAGAGAAGGGCAGTGCGCACAGGAGCAAAGGTAAACAGCAGACAGACCTGAATCCTTATCTTTACAAGGTCGACCTCAGAACTTTGTTCAGTTTGTCTCGGTGACGGATAATGGAAGGAAGGGCAGGCAACTGGTCGACTTCATTTCAATAAACAAATAAAAAATAAGATAAACTCTCAGGAATAGATAAATAATAACAAAAAAATTGTAAAGTGGAGAAAGCGAGAGCGCGCGAATGCACTCAAGCAAACACAAACAGCACAGCACGATGCGTATTTTTTTTAAAAATTGACAAAATAAATCAAAAATGAATCAAAAATAAAAATAAGTGGAAAAGGCGAGAGTGCGCGAGCAGACAGGAGCAAAGACAAGCAGCGCAGCTTGATGCGTAGTAAAAAAAATAATAAATAGACAACTGGTCGACCTCATTAGAAATAAAAACCCAAAAGATTAGATAGACAAACAAACAAACACATAAATGTGGAGAGAAGGGCAGTGCGCGCAGGAGCAAAGGTAAACAGCAGACAGACCTGAATCCTTATTTTTACAAGGTCGACCTCAGAACTTTGTTCAGTTTGTCTCGGTGACGGACAATGGAAGGACTTGCAGGCAACTGGTCGACTTCATTTAAATAAACAAATAAAAAATAAGATAAACTCTCAGGAATAGATAAATAATAACAAAAAAATTGTAAAGTGGAGAAAGCGAGAGCGCGCGAATGCACTCAAGCAAACACAAACAGCACAGTACGATGCGTATTTTATAAAAAATTGACAAAATAAATCAAAAATGAATCAAAAATAAAAATAAGTGGAAAAGGCGAGAGTGCGCGAGCACACAGGAGCAAAGACAAGCAGCGCAGCTTGATGCGTAGTAAAAAAAATAATAAATAGACAACTGGTCGACCTCATTAGAAATAAAAACCCAAATGATTAGATAGACAAACAAACAAACACATAAATGGGGAGAGAAGGGCAGTGCGCGCAGGAGCAAAGGTAAACAGCAGACAGACCTGAATCCTTATCTTTACAAGGTCGACCTCAGAACTTTGTTCAGTTTGTCTTGGTGACGGATAATGGAAGGAAGGGCAGGCAACTGGTCGACTTCATTTAAATAAACAAATAAAAAATAAGATAAACTCTCAGGAATAGATAAATAATAACAAAAAAATTGTAAAGTGGAGAATGCGAGAGCGCGCGAATGCACTCAAGCAAACACAAACAGCACAGCACGATGCGTATTTTTTTTAAAATTGACAAAATAAATCAAAAATAAATCAAAAATAAAAATAAGTGGAAAAGGCGAGAGTGCGCGAGCACACAGGAGCAAAGACAAGCAGCGCAGCTTGATGCGTAGTAAAAAAAATAATAAATAGACAACTGGTCGACCTCATTAGAAATAAAAACCCAAATGATTAGATAGACAAACAAACAAACACATAAATATGGAGAGAAGGGCAGTGCGCGCAGGAGCAAAGGTAAACAGCAGACAGACCTGAATCCTTATCTTTACAAGGTCGACCTCAGAACTTTGTTCAGTTTGTCTCGGTGACGGATAATGGAAGGAAGGGCAGGCAACTGGTCGACTTCATTTAAATAAACAAATAAAAAATAAGATAAACTCTCAGGAATAGATAAATAATAACAAAAAAATTGTAAAGTGGAGAAAGCGAGAGCGCGCGAATGCACTCAAGCAAACACAAACAGCACAGCACGATGCGTATTTTTTTTTTAAATTGACAAAATAAATCAAAAATAAAAATACGTGGAAAAGGAGAGAGTGCGCGAGCACACAGGAGCAAAGACAAGCAGCGCAGCTAGATGCGTAGTAAAAAAAATAATAAATTGACAACTGGTCGACCTCATTAGAAATAAAAACCCAAAAGATTAGATAGACAAACAAACAAACACATAAATGTGGAGAGAAGGGCAGTGCGCGCAGGAGCAAAGGTAAACACCAGACAGACCTGAATCCTTATCTTTACAAGGTCGACCTCAGAACTTTGTTCAGTTTGTCCCGGTGACGGATAATGGAAAGAAGGGCAGGCAACTGGTCGACTTCATTTCAATAAACAAATAAAAAATAAGATAAACTCTCAGGAATAGATAAATAATAACAAAAAAATTGTAAAGTGGAGAAAGCGAGAGCGCGCGAATGCACTCAAGCAAACACAAACAGCACAGCACGATGCGTTTTTTTTTAAAAATTGACAAAATAAATCAGAAATGAATCAAAAATAAAAATAAGTGGAAAAGACGAGAGTGCGCGAGCACACAGGAGCAAAGACAAGCAGAGCAGCTTGATGCGTAGTAAAAAAAATAATAAATAGACAACTGGTCGACCTCATTAGAAATAAAAACCCAAAAGATTAGATAGACAAACAAACAAACACATAAATATGGAGAGAAGGGCAGTGCGCGCAGGAGCAAAGGTAAACAGCAGACAGACCTGAATCCTTATCTTTACAAGGTCGACCTCAGAACTTTGTTCAGTTGGTCTCGGTGACGGATAATGGAAGGAAGGGCAGGCAACTGGTCGACTTCATTTCAATAAACAAATAAAAAATAAGATAAACTCTCAGGAATAGATAAATAATAACAAAAAAATTGTAAAGTGGAGAAAGCGAGAGCGCGCGAATGCACTCAAGCAAACACAAACAGCACAGCACGATGTGTATTTTTTTTAAATTGACAAAATAAATCAAAAATAAATCAAAAATAAAAATAAGTGGAAAAGGCGAGAGTGCGCGAGCACACAGGAGCAAAGACAAGCAGCGCAGCTTGATGCGTAGTAAAAAAAATAATAAATAGACAACTGGTCGAACCTCATTAGAAATAAAAACCCAAAAGATTAGATAGACAAACAAACAAACACATAAATGGGGAGAGAAGGGCAGTGCGCGCAGGAGCAAAGGTAAACAGCAGACAGACCTGAATCCTTATCTTTACAAGGTCGACCTCAGAACTTTGTTCAGTTTGTCTCGGTGACGGATAATGGAAGGAAGGGCAGGCAACTGGTCGACTTCATTTAAATAAACAAATAAAAAATAAGATAAACTTTCAGGAATAGGTAAATAATAACAAAAAAATTGTAAAGTGGAGAAAGCGAGAGCGCGCGAATGCACTCAAGCAAACACAAACAGCACAGCACGATGCGTATTTTTTTTTAAATTCACAAAATAAATCAAAAATAAATCAAAAATAAAAATAAGTGGAAAAGGCGAGAGTGCATGAGCACACAGGAGCAAAGACAAGCAGCGCAGCTTGATGCGTAGTAAAAAAAATAATAAATAGACAACTGGTCGACCTCATTAGAAATAAAAACCCAAATGATTACATAGACAAACAAACAAACACATAAATGTGGAGAGAAGGGCAGTGCGCGCAGGAGCAAAGGTAAACAGCAGACAGACCTGAATCCTTATCTTTACAAGGTCGATCTCAGAACTTTGTTCAGTTGGTCTCGGTGACGGATAATGGAAGGAAGGGCAGGCAACTGGTCGACTTCATTTAAATAAACAAATAAAAAAAAAGATAAACTCTCAGGAATAGATAAATAATAACAAATAAATTGTAAAGTGGAGAAAGCGAGAGCGCGCGAATGCACTCAAGCAAACACACACAGCACAGCACGATGCGTATTTTTTTTTAAAATTGACAAAATAAATCAAAAATAAATCAAAAATAAAAATAAGTGGAAAAGGCGAGAGTGCACGAGCACACAGGAGCAAAGACAAGCAGCGCAGCTTGATGCGTAGTAAAAAAAAAAATAAATAGACAACTGGTCGACCTCATTAGAAATAAAAACCCAAAAGATTAGATAGACAAACAAACAAACACATAAATGTGGAGAGAAGGGCAGTGCGCGCAGGAGCAAAGGTAAACAGCAGACAGACCTGAATCCTTATCTTTACAAGGTCGACCTCAGAACTTTGTTCAGTTTGTCTCGGTGACGAATAATGGAAGGAAGGGCATGCAACTGGTCGACTTCATTTCAATAAACAAATAAAAAATAAGATAAACTCTCAGGAATAGATAAATAATAACAAAAAAAATTGTAAAGTGGAGAAAGCGAGAGCGCGCGAATGCACTCAAGCAAACACAAACAGCACAGCACGATGCGTATTTTTTTTTAAATTGACAAAATAAATCAAAAATAAATCAAACATAAAAATAAGTGGAAAAGGCGAGAGTGCGCGAGCACACAAGAGCAAAGACAAGCAGCGCAGCTTGATGCGTAGTAAAAAAAATAATAAATAGACAACTGGTCGACCTCATTAGAAAGAAAAACCCAAAAGATTAGATAGACAAACAAACAAACACATAAATGTGGAGAGAAGGGCAGTGTGCGCAGGAGCAAAGGTAAACAGCAGACAGACCTGAATCCTTATCTTTACAAGGTCGACCTCAGAACTTTGTTCAGTTTGTCTCGGTGACGGATAATGGAAAGAAGGGCAGGCAACTGGTCGACTTCATTTAAATAAACAAATAAAAAATAAGATAAACTCTCAGGAATAGATAAATAATAACAAAAAAAATTGTAAAGTGGAGAAAGCGAGAGCGCGCGAATGCACGCAAGCAAAAACAAACAGCACAGCACGATGCGTATTTTTTTTTTAAATTGACAAAATAAATCAAAAATAAATCAAAAATAAAAATAAGTGGAAAAGGCGAGAGTGCGCGAGCACACAGGAGCAAATACAAGCAGGGCAGCTTGATGCGTAGTAAAAAAAATAATAAATAGACAACTGGTCGACCTCATTAGAAATAAAAACCCAAAAGATTAGATAGACAAACAAACAAACACATAAATGTGGAGAGAAGGGCAGTGCACGCAGGAGCAAAGGTAAACAGCAGACAGAACTGAATCCTTATCTTTACAAGGTCGACCTCAGAACTTTGTTCAGTTTGTCTCGGTGACGGATAATGGAAGGAAGGGCAGGCAACTGGTCGACTTCATTTAAATAAACAAATAAAAAATAAGATAAACTCTCAGGAATAGATAAATAATAACAAAAATATTGTAAAGTGGAGCAAGCGAGAGGGCGCGAATTCACTCAAGCAAACACAAACAGCAAAGCACGATGCGAATTTTTTTTGTAAAATTGACAAAATAAATCAAAAATAAAAATAAGTGGAAAAGGCGAGAGTGCGCGAGCACACAGGAGCAAAGACAAGCAGCGCAGCTTGATGCGTAGTAAAAAAAATAATAAATAGACAACTGGTCGACCTCATTAGAAATAAAAACCCAAAAGATTAGATAGACAAACAAACAAACACATAAATGGGGAGAGAAGGGCAGTGCGCGCAGGAGCAAAGGTAAAGAGCAGACAGACCTGAATCCTTATCTTTACAAGGTCGACCTCAGAACTTTGTTCAGTTTGTCTCGGTGACGGATAATGGAAGGAAGGGCAGGCAACTGGTCGACTTCATTTAAATAAACAAATAAAAAATAAGATAAACTCTCAGGAATAGGTAAATAATAACAAAAAAATTGTAAAGTGGAGAAAGCGAGAGCGCGCGAATGCACTCAAGCAAACACAAACAGCACAGCACGATGCGTATTTTTTTTAAATTGACAAAATAAATAAAAAATAAATCAAAAATAAAAATAAGTGGAAAAGGCGAGAGTGCACGAGCACACAGGAGCAAAGACAAGCAGCGCAGCTTGATGCGTAGTAAAAAAAATAATAAATAGACAACTGGTCGACCTCATTAGAAATAAAAACCCAAATGATTACATAGACAAACAAAAAACACATAAATATGGAGAGAAGGGCAGTGCGCGCAGGAGCAAAGGTAAACAGCAGACAGACCTGAATCCTTATCTTTACAAGGTCGATCTCAGAACTTTGTTCAGTTGGTCTCGGTGACGGATAATGGAAGGAAGGGCAGGCAACTGGTCGACTTCATTTAAATAAACAAATAAAAAAAAAGATAAACTCTCAGGAATAGATAAATAATAACAAAAAAATTGTAAAGTGGAGAAAGCGAGAGCGCGCGAATGCACTCAAGCAAACACACACAGCACAGCACGATGCGTATTTTTTTTTAAAATTGACAAAATAAATCAAAAATAAATCAAAAATAAAAATAAGTGGAAAAGGCGAGAGTGCACGAGCACACAGGAGCAAAGACAAGCAGCGCAGCTTGATGCGTAGTAAAAAAAATAATAAATAGACAACTGGTCGACCTCATTAGAAATAAAAACCAAAAAGATTAGATAGACAAACAAACAAACACATAAATGTGGAGAGAAGGGCAGTGTGCGCAGGAGCAAAGGTAAACAGCAGACAGACCTGAATCCTTATCTTTACAAGGTCGACCTCAGAACTTTGTTCAGTTTGTCTCGGTGACGGATAATGGAAGGAAGGGCAGGCAACTGGTCGACTTCATTTAAATAAAAAAATAAAAAATAAGATAAACTCTCAGGAATAGATAAATAATAACAAAAAAATTGTAAAGTGGAGAAAGCGAGAGCGCGCGAATGCACTCAAGCAAACACAAACAGCACAGCACGATGCGTATTTTTTTTTAAATTAACAAAATAAATCAAAAATAAATCAAACATAAAAATAAGTGGAAAAGGCGAGAGTGCGCGAGCACACAGGAGCAAAGACAAGCAGCGCAGCTTGATGTGTAGTAAAAAAAATAATAAATAGACAACTGGTCAACCTAATTAGAAATAAAAACCCAAAGATTAGATAGACAAACAAACAAACACATAAATGTGGAGAGAAGGGCAGTGCGCGCAGGAGCAAAGGTAAACAGCAGACAGACCTGAATCCTTATCTTTACAAGGTCGACCTCAGAACTTTGTTCAGTTGGTCTCGGTGACGGATAATGGAAGGAAGGGCATGCAAATGGTCGACTTCATTTCAATAAACAAATAAAAAATAAGATAAACTCTCAGGAATAGATAAATAATAACAAAAAAATTGTAAAGTGGAGAAAGCGAGAGCGCGCGAATGCACTCAAGCAAACACAAACAGCACAGCACGATGCGTACTTTTTTTAAAAATAGACAAAATAAATCAAAAATAAATCAAAAATAAAAATGAGTGGAAAAGGCGAGAGTGCACGAGCACACAGGAGCAAAGACAAGCAGCGCAGCTTGATGCGTAGTAAAAAAAATAATAAATAGACAACTGGTCGACCTCATTAGAAATAAAAACCCAAATGATTACATAGACAAACAAAAAACACATAAATATGGAGAGAAGGGCAGTGCGCGCAGGAGCAAAGGTAAAGAGCAGACAGACCTGAATCCTTATCTTTACAAGGTCGATCTCAGAACTTTGTTCAGTTGGTCTCGGTGACGGATAATGGAAGGAAGGGCAGGCAACTGGTCGACTTCATTTAAATAAACAAATAAAAAAAAAGATAAACTCTCAGGAATAGATAAATAATAACAAAAAAATGTAAAGTGGAAAAGCGAGAGCGCGCGAATGCACTCAAGCAAACACACACAGCACAGCACGATGCGCATTTTTTTTTTAAATTGACAAAATAAATCAAAAATAAAACAAAAATAAAAATAAGTGGAAAAGGCGAGAGTGCACGAGCACACAGGAGCAAAGACAAGCAGCGCAGCTTGATGCGTAGTAAAAAAAATAATAAATAGACAACTGGTCGACCTCATTAGAAATAAAAACCCAAAAGATTAGATAGACAAACAAACAAACACATAAATGTGGAGAGAAGGGCAGTGAGCGCAGGAGCAAAGGTAAACAGCAGACAGACCTGAATCCTTATCTTTACAAGGTCGACCTCAGAACGTTGTTCAGTTTGTCTCGGTGACGGATAATGGAAGGAAGGGCAGGCAACTGGTCGACTTCATTTAAAAAAACAAATAAAAAATAAGATAAACTCTCAGGAATAGATAAATAATAACAAAAAATTGTAAAGTGGAGAAAGCGAGAGCGCGCGAATGCACTCAAGCAAACACAAACAGCACAGCACGATGCGTATTTTTTTTAAATTGACAAAATAAATCAAAAATAAATCAAAAATAAAAATAAGTGGAAAAGGCGAGAGTGCGCGAGCACACAGGAGCAAAGACAAGCAGCGCAGCTTGATGCGTAGTAAAAAAAATAATAAATAGACAACTGGTCGACCTCATTAGAAATAAAAACCCAAAAGATTAGATAGACAAACAAACAAACACATAAATGTGGAGAGAAGGGCAGTGCGCGCAGGAGCAAAGGTAAACAGCAGACAGACCTGAATCCTTATCTTTACAAGGTCGACCTCAGAACTTTGTTCAGTTTGTCTCGGTGAAGGATAATGGAAGGAAGGGCAGGCAACTGGTCGACTTCATTTAAATAAACAAATAAAAAATAAGATAAACTCTCAGGAATAGATAAATAATAACAAAAAAATTGTAGAGTGGAGAAAGCGAGAGCGCGCGAATGCACTCAAGCAAACACAAACAGCACAGCACGATGTGTATTTTTTTTAAATTGACAAAATAAATCAAAAATAAATCAAAAATAAAAATAAGTGGAAAAGGCGAGAGTGCGCGAGCACACAGGAGCAAAGACAAGCAGCGCAGCTTGATGCGTAGTAAAAAAAATAATAAATAGACAACTGGTCGAACCTCATTAGAAATAAAAACCCAAAAGATTAGATAGACAAACAAACAAACACATAAATGGGGAGAGAAGGGCAGTGCGCGCAGGAGCAAAGGTAAAGAGCAGACAGACCTGAATCCTTATCTTTACAAGGTCGACCTCAGAACTTTGTTCAGTTTGTCTCGGTGACGGATAATGGAAGGAAGGGCAGGCAACTGGTCGACTTCATTTAAATAAACAAATAAAAAATAAGATAAACTCTCAGGAATAGGTAAATAATAACAAAAAAATTGTAAAGTGGAGAAAGCGAGAGCGCGCGAATGCACTCAAGCAAACACAAACAGCACAGCACGATGCGTATTTTTTTTAAATTGACAAAATAAATCAAAAATAAATCAAAAATAAAAATAAGTGGAAAAGGCGAGAGTGCACGAGCACACAGGAGCAAAGACAAGCAGCGCAGCTTGATGCGTAGTAAAAAAAATAATAAATAGACAACTGGTCGACCTCATTAGAAATAAAAACCCAAATGATTACATAGACAAACAAAAAACACATAAATATGGAGAGAAGGGCAGTGCGCGCAGGAGCAAAGGTAAACAGCAGACAGACCTGAATCCTTATCTTTACAAGGTCGATCTCAGAACTTTGTTCAGTTGGTCTCGGTGACGGATAATGGAAGGAAGGGCAGGCAACTGGTCGACTTCATTTAAATAAACAAATAAAAAAAAAGATAAACTCTCAGGAATAGATAAATAATAACAAAAAAATTGTAAAGTGGAGAAAGCGAGAGCGCGCGAATGCACTCAAGCAAACACACACAGCACAGCACGATGCGTATTTTTTTTTAAAATTGACAAAATAAATCAAAAATAAATCAAAAATAAAAATAAGTGGAAAAGGCGAGAGTGCACGAGCACACAGGAGCAAAGACAAGCAGCGCAGCTTGATGCGTAGTAAAAAAAATAATAAATAGACAACTGGTCGACCTCATTAGAAATAAAAACCAAAAAGATTAGATAGACAAACAAACAAACACATAAATGTGGAGAGAAGGGCAGTGTGCGCAGGAGCAAAGGTAAACAGCAGACAGACCTGAATCCTTATCTTTACAAGGTCGACCTCAGAACTTTGTTCAGTTTGTCTCGGTGACGGATAATGGAAGGAAGGGCAGGCAACTGGTCGACTTCATTTAAATAAAAAAATAAAAAATAAGATAAACTCTCAGGAATAGATAAATAATAACAAAAAAATTGTAAAGTGGAGAAAGCGAGAGCGCGCGAATGCACTCAAGCAAACACAAACAGCACAGCACGATGCGTATTTTTTTTAAATTAACAAAATAAATCAAAAATAAATCAAACATAAAAATAAGTGGAAAAGGCGAGAGTGCGCGAGCACACAGGAGCAAAGACAAGCAGCGCAGCTTGATGTGTAGTAAAAAAAATAATAAATAGACAACTGGTCAACCTAATTAGAAATAAAAACCCAAAGATTAGATAGACAAACAAACAAACACATAAATGTGGAGAGAAGGGCAGTGCGCGCAGGAGCAAAGGTAAACAGCAGACAGACCTGAATCCTTATCTTTACAAGGTCGACCTCAGAACTTTGTTCAGTTGGTCTCGGTGACGGATAATGGAAGGAAGGGCATGCAAATGGTCGACTTCATTTCAATAAACAAATAAAAAATAAGATAAACTCTCAGGAATAGATAAATAATAACAAAAAAATTGTAAAGTGGAGAAAGCGAGAGCGCGCGAATGCACTCAAGCAAACTCAAACAGCACAGCACGATGCGTACTTTTTTTAAAAATTGACAAAATAAATCAAAAATGAATCAAAAATAAAAATGAGTGGAAAAGGCGAGAGTGCACGAGCACACAGGAGCAAAGACAAGCAGCGCAGCTTGATGCGTAGTAAAAAAAATAATAAATAGACAACTGGTCGACCTCATTAGAAATAAAAACCCAAATGATTACATAGACAAACAAAAAACACATAAATATGGAGAGAAGGGCAGTGCGCGCAGGAGCAAAGGTAAAGAGCAGACAGACCTGAATCCTTATCTTTACAAGGTCGATCTCAGAACTTTGTTCAGTTGGTCTCGGTGACGGATAATGGAAGGAAGGGCAGGCAACTGGTCGACTTCATTTAAATAAACAAATAAAAAAAAAGATAAACTCTCAGGAATAGATAAATAATAACAAAAAAATTGTAAAGTGGAAAAGCGAGAGCGCGCGAATGCACTCAAGCAAACACACACAGCACAGCACGATGCGCATTTTTTTTTTAAATTGACAAAATAAATCAAAAATAAAACAAAAATAAAAATAAGTGGAAAAGGCGAGAGTGCACGAGCACACAGGAGCAAAGACAAGCAGCGCAGCTTGATGCGTAGTAAAAAAAATAATAAATAGACAACTGGTCGACCTCATTAGAAATAAAAACCCAAAAGATTAGATAGACAAACAAACAAACACATAAATGTGGAGAGAAGGGCAGTGCGCGCAGGAGCAAAGGTAAAGAGCAGACATACCTGAATACTTATCTTTACAAGGTCGACCTCAGAACTTTGTTCAGTTTGTCTCGGTGACGGATAATGGAAGGAAGGGCATGAAACTGGTCGACTTCATTTCAATAAACAAATAAAAAATAAGATAAACTCTCAGGAATAGATAAATAATAACAAAAAAAATTGTAAAGTGGAGAAAGCGAGAGCGCGCGAATGCACTCAAGCAAACACAAACAGCACAGCACGATGCGTATTTTTTTTTAAATTGACAAAATAAATAAAAAATAAATCAAAAATAAAAATAAGTGGAAAAGGCGAGAGTGCGCGAGCACACAGGAGCAAAGACAAGCAGCGCAGCTTGATGCGTAGTAAAAAAAATAATAAATAGACAACTGGTCGACCTCATTAGAAATAAAAACCCAAAAGATTAGATAGACAATCAAACAAACACATAAATGTGGAGAGAAGGGCAGTGCACGCAGGAGCAAAGGTAAACAGCAGACAGAACTGAATCCTTATCTTTACAATGTCGACCTCAGAACTTTGTTCAGTTTGTCTCGGTGACGAATAATGGAAGGAAGGGCAGGCAACTGGTCGACTTCATTTAAATAAAAAAATAAAAAATAAGATAAACTCTCAGGAATAGATAAATAACAACAAAAAAATTGTAAAGTGGAGAAAGCGAGAGCGCGCGAATGCACTCAAGCAAACACAAACAGCACAGCACGATGCGTATTTTTTTTAAATTGACAAAATAAATCAAAAATAAATCAAACATAAAAATAAGTGGAAAAGGCGAGAGTGCGCGAGCACACAGGAGCAAAGACAAGCAGCGCAGCTTGATGTGTAGTAAAAAAAATAATAAATAGACAACTGGTCGACCTAATTAGAAATAAAAACCCAAAGATTAGATAGACAAACAAACAAACACATAAATGTGGAGAGAAGGTCAGTGCGCGCAGGAGCAAAGGTAAACAGCAGACAGACCTGAATCCTTATCTTTACAAGGTCGACCTCAGAACTTTGTTCAGTTGGTCTCGGTGACGGATAATGGAAGGAAGGGCATGCAACTGGTCGACTTCATTTCAATAAACAAATAAAAAATAAGATAAACTCTCAAGAATAGATAAATAATAACAAAAAAATTGTATAGTGGAGAAAGCGAGAGCGCGCGAATGCACTCAAGCAAACACAAACAGCACAGCAAGATGCGTACTTTTTTTAAAAATTGACAAAATAAATCAAAAATGAATCAAAAATAAAAATAAGTGGAAAAGGCGAGAGTGCACGAGCACACAGGAGCAAAGACAAGCAGCGCAGCTTGATGCGTCGTAAAAAAAATAATAAATAGACAACTGGTCGACCTCATTAGAAATAAAAACCCAAATGATTACATAGACAAACAAAAAACACATAAATATGGAGCGAAGGGCAGTGCCCGCAGGAGCAAAGGTAAAGAGCAGACAGACCTGAATCCTTATCTTTACAAGGTCGATCTCAGAACTTTGTTCAGTTGGTCTCGGTGACGGATAATGGAAGGAAGGGCAGGCAACTGGTCGACTTCATTTAAATAAACAAATAAAAAAAAAAGATAAACTCTCAGGAATAGATAAATAATAACAAAAAATTGTAAAGTGGAAAAGCGAGAGCGCGCGAATGCACTCAAGCAAACACACACAGCACAGCACGATGCGTATTTTTTTTAAAAATTGACAAAATAAATCAAAAATAAATCAAAAATAAAAATAAGTGGAAAAGGCGAGAGATCACGAGCACACAGGAGCAAAGACAAGCAGCGCAGCTTGATGCGTAGTAAAAAAAATAATAAATAGACAACTGGTCGACCTCATTAGAAATAAAAACCCAAAAGATTAGATAGACAAACAAACAAACACATAAATGTGGAGAGAAGGGCAGTGCGCGCAGGAGCAAAGGTAAAGAGCAGACAGACCTGAATCCTTATCTTTACAAGGTCGAACTCAGAACTTTGTTCAGTTTGTCTCGGTGACGGATAATGGAAGGAAGGGCATGAAACTGGTCGACTTCATTTCAATAAACAAATAAAAAATAAGATAAACTCTCAGGAATAGATAAATAATAACAAAAAAAAATTGTAAAGTGGAGAAAGCGAGAGCGCGCGAATGCACTCAAGCAAACACAAACAGCACAGCACGATGCGTATTTTTTTTAAAAATTGACAAAATAAATAAAAAATAAATCAAAAATAAAAATAAGTGGAAAAGGCGAGAGTGCGCGAGCACACAGGAGCAAAGACAAGCATCGCAGCTTGATGCGTAGTAAAAAAAATAATAAATAGACAACTGGTCGACCTCATTAGAAATAAAAACCCAAAAGATTAGATAGACAAACAAACAAACACATAAATGTGGAAAGAAGGGCAGTGCGAGCAGGAGCAAAGGTAAACAGCAGACAGACCTGAATCCTTATCTTTACAAGGTCGACCGCAGAACTTTGTTCAGTTTGTCTCGGTGACGGATAATGGAAGGAAGGGCAGGCAACTGGTCGACTTCATTTAAATAAACAAATAAAAAATAAGATAAACTCTCAGGAATAGATAAATAATAACAAAAATATTGTAAAGTGGAGAAAGCGAGAGCGCGCGAATGCACTCAAGAAAACACAAACAGCACAGCACGATGCGTATTTTTTTTAAATTGACAAAATAAATCAGAAATAAATCAAAAATAAAAATAAGTGGAAAAGGCGAGAGTGCGCGAGCACACAGGAGCAAAGACAAGCAGCGCAGCTTGATGCGTAGTAAAAAAAATAATAAATAGACAACTGGTCGACCTCATTAGAAATAAAAACCCAAAAGATTAGATAGACAAACAAACAAACACATAAATGTGGAGAGAAGGGCAGTGCACGCAGGAACAAAGGTAAACAGCAGACAGAACTGAATCCTTATCTTTACAAGGTCGACCTCAGAACTTTGTTCAGTTTGTCTCGGTGACGGATAATGGAAGGAAGGGCAGGCAACTGGTCGACTTCATTTAAATAAAAAAATAAAAAATAAGATAAACTCTCAGGAATAGATAAATAATAACAAAAAAATTGTAAAGTGGAGAAAGCGAGAGCGCGAATGCACTCAAGCAAACACAAACAGCACAGCACGATGCGTATTTTTTTTAAATTGACAAAATAAATCAAAAATAAATCAAACATAAAAATAAGTGGAAAAGGCGAGAGTGCGCGAGCACACAGGAGCAAAGACAAGCAGGGCAGCTTGATGTGTAGTAAAAAAAATAATAAATAGACAACTGGTCGACCTCATTAGAAATAAAAACCCAAAGATTAGATAGACAAACAAACAAACACATAAATGTGGAGAGAAGGGCAGTGCGTGCAGGAGCAAAGGTAAAGAGCAGACAGACCTGAATCCTTATCTTTACAAGGTCGACCTCAGAACTTTGTTCAGTTGGTCTCGGTGACGGATAATGGAAGGAAGGGCATGCAACTGGTCGACTTCATTTCAATAAACAAATAAAAAATAAGATAAACTCTCAAGAATAGATAAATAATAACAAAAAAATTGTATAGTGGAGAAAGCGAGAGCGCGCGAATGCACTCAAGCAAACACAAACAGCACAGCACGATGCGTACTTTTTTTAAAAATTGACAAAATAAATCAAAAATGAATCAAAAATTAAAATAAGTGGAAAAGGCGAGAGTGCACGAGCACACAGGAGCAAAGACAAGCAGCGCAGCTTGATGCGTAGTAAAAAAAATAATAAATAGACAACTGGTCGACCTCATTAGAAATAAAAACCCAAATGATTACATAGACAAACAAAAAACACATAAATATGGAGAGAAGGGCAGTGCGCGCAGGAGCAAAGGTAAACAGCAGACAGACCTGAATCCTTATCTTTACAAGGTCGATCTCAGGACTTTATTCAGTTGGTCTCGGTGACGGATAATGGAAGGAAGGGCAGGCAACTGGTCGACTTCATTTAAATAAACAAATAAAAAAAAGATAAACTCTCAGGAATAGATAAATAATAACAAAAAAATTGTAAAGTGGAGAAAGCGAGAGCGCGCGAATGCACTCAAGCAAACACACACAGCACAGCACGATGCGTATTTTTTTTAAAAATTGACAAAATAAATAAAAAATAAATCAAAAATAAAAATAAGTGGAAAAGGCGAGAGTGCGCGAGCACACAGGAGCAAAGACAAGCAGCGCAGCTTGATGCGTAGTAAAAAAAATAATAAATAGACAACTGGTCGACCTCATTAGAAATAAAAACCCAAAAGATTAGATAGACAAACAAACAAACACATAAATGTGGAGAGAAGGGCAGTGCGCGCAGGAGCAAAGGTAAAGAGCAGACAGACCTGAATCCTTATCTTTACAAGGTCGACCTCAGAACTTTGTTCAGTTTGTCTCGGTGACGGATAATGGAAGGAAGGTCATGAAACTGGTCGACTTCATTTAAATAAACAAATAAAAAATAAGATAAACTCTCAGGAATAGATAAATAATAACAAAAAAAATTGTAAAGTGGAGAAAGCGAGAGCGCGCGAATGCACTCAAGCAAACACAAACAGCACAGCACGATGCGTATTTTTTTTAAAAATTGACAAAATAAATAAAAAATAAATCAAAAATAAAAATAAGTGGAAAAGGCGAGAGTGCGCGAGCACACAGGAGCAAAGACAAGCAGCGCAGCTTGATGCATAGTAAAAAAAATAATAAATAGACAACTGGTCGACCTCATTAGAAATAAAAACCCAAAAGATTAGATAGACAAACAAACAAACACATAAATGTGGAAAGAAGGGCAGTGCGAGCAGGAGCAAAGGTAAACAGCAGACAGACCTGAATCCTTATCTTTACAAGGTCGACCGCAGAACTTTGTTCAGTTTGTCTCGGTGACGGATAATGGAAGGAAGGGCAGGCAACTGGTCGACTTCATTTAAATAAACAAATAAAAAATAAGATAAACTCTCAGGAATAGATAAATAATAACAAAAAATTGTAAAGTGGAGAAAGCGAGAGCGCGCGAATGCACTCAAGCAAACACAAACAGCACAGCACGATGCGTATTTTTTTTTAAATTGACAAAATAAATCAGAAATAAATCAAAAATAAAAATAAGTGGAAAAGGCGAGAGTGCGCGAGCACACAGGAGCAAAGACAAGCAGCGCAGCTTGATGCGTAGTAAAAAAAATAATAAATAGACAACTGGTCGACCTCATTAGAAATAAAAACCCAAAAGATTAGATAGACAAACAAACAAACACATAAATGTGGAGAGAAGGGCAGTGCACGCAGGAGCAAAGGTAAACAGCAGACAGAACTGAATCCTTATCTTTACAAGGTCGACCTCAGAACTTTGTTCAGTTTGTCTCGGTGACGAATAATGGAAGGAAGGGCAGGCAACTGGTCGACTTCATTTAAATAAAAAAATAAAAAATAAGATAAACTCTCAGGAATAGATAAATAATAACAAAAAAATTGTAAAGTGGAGAAAGCGAGAGCGCGCGAATGCACTCAAGCAAACACAAACAGCACAGCACGATGCGTATTTTTTTTAAATTGACAAAATAAATCAAAAATAAATCAAACATAAAAATAAGTGGAAAAGGCGAGAGTGCGCGAGCACACAGGAGCAAAGACATGCAGCGCAGCTTGATGTGTAGTAAAAAAAATAATAAATAGACAACTGGTCGACCTAATTAGAAATAAAAACCCAAAGATTAGATAGACAAACAAACAAACACATAAATGTGGAGAGAAGGGCAGTGCGCGCAGGAGCAAAGGTAAACAGCAGACAGACCTGAATCCTTATCTTTACAAGGTCGACCTCAGAACTTTGTTCAGTTGGTCTCGGTGACGGATAATGGAAGGAAGGGCATGCAACTGGTCGACTTCATTTCAATAAACAAATAAAAAATAAGATAAACTCTCAAGAATAGATAAATAATAACAAAAAAATTGTATAGTGGAGAAAGCGAGAGCGCGCGAATGCACTCAAGCAAACACAAACAGCACAGCACGATGCGTACTTTTTTTAAAAATTGACAAAATAAATCAAAAATGAATCAAAAATAAAAATAAGTGGAAAAGGCGAGAATGCACGAGCACACAGGAGCAAAGACAAGCAGCGCAGCTTGATGCGTAGTAAAAAAAATAATAAATAGACAACTGGTCGACCTCATTAGAAATAAAAACCCAAATGATTACATAGACAAACAAAAAACACATAAATATGGAGCGAAGGGCAGTGCCCGCAGGAGCAAAGGTAAAGAGCAGACAGACCTGAATCCTTACCTTTACAAGGTCGATCTCAGAACTTTGTTCAGTTGGTCTCGGTGACGGATAATGGAAGGAAGGGCAGGCAACTGGTCGACTTCATTTAAATAAACAAATAAAAAAAAAGATAAACTCTCAGGAATAGATAAATAATAACAAAAAAATTGTAAAGTGGAAAAGCGAGAGCGCGCGAATGCACTCAAGCAAACACACACAGCACAGCACGATGCGTATTTTTTTTAAAAATTGACAAAATAAATCAAAAATAAATCAAAAATAAAAATAAGTGGAAAAGGCGAGAGATCACGAGCACACAGGAGCAAAGACAAGCAGCGCAGCTTGATGCGTAGTAAAAAAAATAATAAATAGACAACTGGTCGACCTCATTAGAAATAAAAACCCAAAAGATTAGATAGACAAACAAACAAACACATAAATGTGGAGAGAAGGGCAGTGCGCGCAGGAGCAAAGGTAAAGAGCAGACAGACCTGAATCCTTATCTTTACAAGGTCGACCTCAGAACTTTGTTCAGTTTGTCTCGGTGACGGATAATGGAAGGAAGGGCATGAAACTGGTCGACTTCATTTCAATAAACAAATAAAAAATAAGATAAACTCTCAGGAATAGATAAATAATAACAAAAAAAAATTGTAAAGTGGAGAAAGCGAGAGCGCGCGAATGCACTCAAGCAAACACAAACAGCACAGCACGATGCGTATTTTTTTTAAAAATTGACAAAATAAATAAAAAATAAATCAAAAATAAAAATAAGTGGAAAAGGCGAGAGTGCGCGAGTACACAGGAGCAAAGACAAGCAGCGCAGCTTGATGCGTAGTAAAAAAAATAATAAATAGACAACTGGTCGACCTCATTAGAAATAAAAACCCAAAAGATTAGATAGACAAACAAACAAACACATAAATGTGGAAAGAAGGACAGAGAGAGCAGGAGCAAAGGTAAACAGCAGACAGACCTGAATCCTTATCTTTACAAGGTCGACCGCAGAACTTTGTTCAGTTTGTCTCGGTGACGGATAATGGAAGGAAGGGCAGGCAACTGGTCGACTTCATTTAAATAAACAAATAAAAAATAAGATAAACTCTGAGGAATAGATAAATAATAACAAAAAAATTGTAAAGTGGAGAAAGCGAGAGCGCGCGAATGAACTCAAGAAAACACAAACAGCACAGCACGATGCGTATTTTTTTTTAAATTGACAAAATAAATCAGAAATAAATCAAAAATAAAAATAAGTGGAAAAGGCGAGAGTGCGCGAGCACACAGGAGCAAAGACAAGCAGCGCAGCTTGATGCGTAGTAAAAAAAATAACAAATAGACAACTGGTCGACCTCATTAGAAATAAAAACCCAAAAGATTAGATAGACAAACAAACAAACACATAAATGTGGAGAGAAGGGCAGTGCACGCAGGAGCAAAGGTAAACAACAGACAGAACTGAATCCTTATCTTTACAAGGTCGACCTCAGAACTTTGTTCAGTTTGTCTCGGTGACGAATAATGGAAGGAAGGGCAGGCAACTGGTCGACTTCATTTAAATAAAAAAATAAAAAATAAGATAAACTCTCAGGAATAGATAAATAATAACAAAAAAATTGTAAAGTGGAGAAAGCGAGAGCGCGAATGCACTCAAGCAAACACAAACAGCACAGCACGATGCGTATTTTTTTTAAATTGACAAAATAAATCAAAAATAAATCAAACATAAAAATAAGTGGAAAAGGCGAGAGTGCGCGAGCACACAGGAGCAAAGACAAGCAGGGCAGCTTGATGTGTAGTAAAAAAAATAATAAATAGACAACTGGTCGACCTAATTAGAAATAAAAACCCAAAGATTAGATAGACAAACAAACAAACACATAAATGTGGAGAGAAGGGCAGTGCGCGCAGGAGCAAAGGTAAACAGCAGACAGACCTGAATCCTTATCTTTACAAGGTCGACCTCAGAACTTTGTTCAGTTGGTCTCGGTGACGGATAATGGAAGGAAGGGCATGCAACTGGTCGACTTCATTTCAATAAACAAATAAAAAATAAGATAAACTCTCAAGAATAGATAAATAATAACAAAAAAATTGTATAGTGGAGAAAGCGAGAGCGCGCGAATGCACTCAAGCAAACACAAACAGCACAGCACGATGCGTACTTTTTTTAAAAATTGACAAAATAAATCAAAAATGAATCAAAAATTAAAATAAGTGGAAAAGGCGAGAGTGCACGAGCACACAGGAGCAAAGACAAGCAGCGCAGCTTGATGTGTAGTAAAAAAAGTAATAAATAGACAACTGGTCGACCGCATTAGAAATAAAAACCCAAATGATTACATAGACAAACAAAAAACACATAAATATGGAGAGAAGGGCAGTGCGCGCAGGAGCAAAGGTAAACAGCAGACAGACCTGAATCCTTATCTTTACAAGGTCGATCTCAGAACTTTGTTCAGTTGGTCTCGGTGACGGATAATGGAAGGAAGGGCAGGCAACTGGTCGACTTCATTTAAATAAACAAATAAAAAAAAAGATAAACTCTCAGGAATAGTTAAATAATAACAAAAAAATTGTAAAGTGGAGAAAGCGAGAACGCGCGAATGCACTCAAGCAAACACACACAGCACAGCACGATGCGTATTTTTTTTTAAATTGACAAAATAAATCAAAAATAAATCAAAAATAAAAATAAGTGGAAAAGGCGAGAGTGCACGAGCACACAGGAGCAAAGCCAAGCAACGCAGCTTGATGCGTAGTAAAAAAAATAATAAATAGACAACTGGTCGACCTCATTAGAAATAAAAACCCAAAAGATTAGATAGACAAACAAACAAACACATAAATGTGGAGAGAAGGGCAGTGCGCGCAGGAGCAAAGGTAAACAGCAGACAGACCTGAATCCTTATCTTTACAAGGTCGACCTCAGAACTTTGTTCAGTTTGTCTCGGTGACGGATAATGGAAGGAAGGGCATGCAACTGGTCGAATTCATTTCAATAAACAAATAAAAAATAAGATAAACTCTCAGGAATAGATAAATAATAACAAAAAAAATTGTAAAGTGGAGAAAGCGAGAGCGCGCGAATGCACTCAAGCAAACACAAACAGCACAGCACGATGCGTATTTTTTTTAAAAATTGACAAAATAAATAAAAAATAAATCAAAAATAAAAATAAGTGGAAAAGGCGAGAGTGCGCGAGCACACAGGAGCAAAGACAAGCAGCGCAGCTTGATGCGTAGTAAAAAAAATAATAAATAGACAACTGGTCGACCTCATTAGAAATAAAAACCCAAAAGATTAGATAGACAAACAAACAAACACATAAATGTGGAAAGAAGGGCAGTGCGAGCAGGAGCAAAGGTAAACAGCAGACAGACCTGAATCCTTATCTTTACAAGGTCGACCGCAGAACATTGTTCAGTTTGTCTCGGTGACGGATAATGGAAGGAAGGGCAGGCAACTGGTCGACTTCATTTAAATAAACAAATAAAAAATAAGATAAACTCTCAGGAATAGATAAATAATAACAAAAAAATTGTAAAGTGGAGAAAGCGAGAGCGCGCGAATGCACTCAAGCAAACACAAACAGCACAGCACGATGCGTATTTTTTTTAAATTGACAAAATAAATCAAAAATAAAAATAAGTGGAAAAGGCGAGAGTGCGCGAGCACACAGGAGCAAAGAGAAGCAGCGCAGCTTGATGCGTAGTAAAAAAAATAATAAATAGACAACTGGTCGACCTCATTAGAAATAAAAACCCAAAGATTAGATAGACAAACAAACACATAAATGTGGAGAGAAGGGCAGTGCGCGCAGGAGCAAAGGTAAACAGCAGACAGACCTGAATCCTTATCTTTACAAGGTCGACCTCAGAACTTTGTTCAGTTTGTCTCGGTGACGGATAATGGAAGGAAGGGCAGGCAACTGGTCGACTTCATTTAAATAAACAAATAAAAAATAAGATAAACTCTCAGGAATAGATAAATAATAACAAAAAATTGTAAAGTGGAGAAAGCGACAGCGCGGGAATGCACTCAAGCAAACACAAACAGCACAGCACGATGCGTATTTTTTTTTAAAATTGACAAAATAAATCAAAAATAAATCAAACATAAAAATAAGTGGAAAAGGCGAGAGTGCGCGAGCACACAGGAGCAAAGACAAGCAACGCAGCTTGATGCGTAGTAAAAAAAATAATAAATAGACAACTGGTCGACCTCATTAGAAATAAAAACCCAAAAGATTAGATAGACAAACAAATAAACACATAAATGTGGAGAGAAGGGCAGTGCGCGCAGGAGCAAACGTAAACAGCAGACAGACCTGAATCCTTATCTTTACAAGGTCGACCTCAGAACTTTGTTCAGTTTGTCTCGGTGACGGATAATGGAAGGAAGGGCAGGCAACTGGTCGACTTCATTTAAATAAACAAATAAAAAATAAGATAAACTCTCAGGAATAGATAAATAATAACAAAAAAATTGGAAAGTGGAGAAAGTGAGAGCGCGCGAATGCACTCAAGCAAACACAAACAGCACAGCACGATGCGTATTTTTTTTAAATTGACAAAATAAATAAAAAATAAATCAAACATAAAAATAAGTGGAAAAGGCTAGAGTGCGCGAGCACACAAGAGCAAAGACAAGCAGCGCACCTTGATGCGTAGTAAAAAAAATAATAAATGGACAACTGGTCGACCTCATTAGAAATAAAAACCCAAAAGATTAGATAGACAAACAAACACATAAATGTGGAGAGAAGGGCAGTGCGCGCAGGAGCAAAGGTAAACAGCAGACAGACCTGAATCCTTATCTTTACAAGGTCGACCTCAGAACTTTGTTCAGTTTGTCTCGGTGAAGGATAATGGAAGGAAGGGCAGGCAACTGGTCGACTTCATTTAAATAAACAAATAAAAAATAAGATAAACTCTCAGGAATAGATAAATAATAACAAAAAATTGTAAAGTGGAGAAAGCGAGAGCGCGCGAATGCACTCAAGCAAACACAAACAGCACAGCACGATGCGTATTTTTTTTTGAAATTGACAAAATAAATCAAAAATAAATCAAAAATAAAAATAAGTGGAAAAGGCGAGAGTGCGCGAGCACACAGGAGCAAAGACAAGCAGCGCAGCTTGATGCGTAGTAAAAAAAATAATAAATAGACAACTGGTCGACCTCATTAGAAATAAAAACCCAAAAGATTAGATAGACAAACAAACAAACACATAAATGTGGAGAGAAGGGCAGTGCACGCAGGAGCAAAGGTAAACAGCAGACAGACCTGAATCCTTATCTTTCAAATGTCGACCTCAGAACTTTGTTCAGTTTGTCTCGGTGACGGATAATGGAAGGAAGGGCAGGCAACTGGTCGACTTCATTTATATAAACAAATAAAAAATAAGATAAACTCTCAGGAATAGATAAATAATAACAAAAAAATTGTAAAGTGGAGAAAGCGAGAGCGCACGAATGCACTCAAGCAAACACAAACAGCACAGCAAGATGCGTATTTTTTTTAAATTGACAAAATAAATCAAAAATAAATCAAACATAAAAATAAGTGGAAAAGGCGAGAGTGCGCGAGCACACAGGAGCAAAGACAAGCAGCGCACCTTGATGCGTAGTAAAAAAAATAATAAATAGACAACTGGTCGACCTCATTAGAAATAAAAACCCAAAAGATTAGATAGACAAACAAACACATAAATGTGGAGAGAAGGGCAGTGCGCGCAGGAGCAAACGTAAACAGCAGACAGACCTGAATCCTTATCTTTACAAGGTCGACCTCAGAACTTTGTTCAGTTTGTCTCGGTGACGGATAATGGAAGGAAGGGCAGGCAACTGGTCGACTTCATTTAAATAAACAAATAAAAAATAAGATAAACTCTCAGGAATAGATAAATAATAACAAAAAATTGTAAAGTGGAGAAAGCGAGAGCGCGGGAATGCCCTCAAGCAAACACAAACAGCACAGCACGATGCGTATTTTTTTTTAAAATTGACAAAATAAATCAAAAATAAATCAAACATAAAAATAAGTGGAAAAGGGGAGAGTGCGCGAGCACACAGGAGCAAAGACAAGCAGCGCAGCTTGATGCGTAGTAAAAAAAATAATAAATAGACAACTGGTCGACCTCATTAGAAATAAAAACCCAAAAGATTAGATAGACAAACAAATAAACACATAAATGTGGAGAGAAGTGCAGTGCGCGCAGGAGCAAAGGTAAACAGCAGACAGACCTGAATCCTTATTTTACAAGGTCGACTTCAGAACTTTGTTCAGTTTGTCTCGGTGACGGATAATGGAAGGAAGGGCAGGCAACTGGTCGACTTCATTTAAATAAACAAATAAAAAATAAGATAAACTCTCAGGAATAGATAAATAATAACAAAAATTTGTAAAGTGGAGAAAGCGAGAGCGCGCGAATGCACTCAAGCAAACACAAACAGCACAGCACGATGCGTATTTTTTTTAAATTGACAAAATAAATCAAAAATAAATCAAAAATAAAAATAAGTGGAAAAGGCGAGAGTGCGCGAGCACACAGGAGCAAAGACAAGCAGCGCAGCTTGATGCGTAGTAAAAAAAATAATAAATAGACAACTGGTCGACCTCATTAGAAATAAAAACCCAAAAGATTAGATAGACAAACAAACACATAAATGTGGAGAGAAGGGCAGTGCGCGCAGGAGCAAAGTTAAACAGCAGACAGACCTGAATCCTTATCTTTACAAGGTCGACCTCAGAACTTTGTTCAGTTTGTCTCGGTGACGGATAATGGAAGGAAGGGCAGGCAACTGGTCCACTTCATTTAAATAAACAAATAAAAAATAAGATAAACTCTCAGGAATAGATAAATAATAACAAAAAAATTGTAAAGTGGAGAAAGCGAGAGCGCGCGAATGCACTCAAGCAAACACAAACAGCACAGCACGATGCGTATTTTTTTTTGAAATTGACAAAATAAATCAAAAATAAATCAAAAATAAAAATAAGTGGAAAAGGCGAGAGTGCGCGAGCACACAGGAGCAAAGACAAGCAGTGCAGCTTGATGCGTAGTAAAAAAAATAATAAATAGACAACTGGTCGACCTCATTAGAAATAAAAACCCAAAAGATTAGATAGACAAACAAACAAACACATAAATGTGGAGAGAAGGGCAGTGCAGGCAGGAGCAAAGGTAAACAGCAGACAGACCTGAATCCTTATCTTTACAAGGTCGACCTCAGAACTTTGTTCAGTTTGTCTCGGTGATGGATAATGGAAGGAAGGGCAGGCAACTGGTCGACTTCATTTATATAAACAAATAAAAAATAAGATAAACTCTCAGGAATAGATAAATAATAACAGAAAAATTGTAAAGTGGAGAAAGTGAGAGCGCACGAATGCACTCAAGCAAACACAAACAGCACAGCACGATGCGTATTTTTTTTTAAATTGACAAAATAAATCAAAAATAAATCAAAAATAAAAATAAGTGGAAAAGGCGAGAGTGCGCGAGCACACAGGAGCAAAGACAAGCAGCGCAGCTTGATGCGTAGTAAAAAAAAATAATAAATAGACAACTGGTCGACCTCATTAGAAATAGAAACCCAAAAGATTAGATAGACAAACAAACAAACACATAAATGTGGAGAGAAGGGCAGTGCGCGCAGGAGCAAAGGTAAACAGCAGACAGACCTGAATCCTTATCTTTACAAGGTCGACCTCAGAACTTTGTTCAGTTTGTCTCGGTGACGGATAATGGAAGGAAGGGCAGGCAACTGGTCGACTTCATTTAAATAAACAAATAAAAAATAAGATAAACTCTCAGTAATAGATAAATAATAACAAAAAAATTGTAAAGTGGAGAAAGCGAGAGCGCGCAAATGCACTCAAGCAAACACAAACAGCACAGCACGATGCGTATTTTTTTTTAAATTGACAAAATAAATCAAAAATAAATCAAAAATAAAAATGAGTGGAAAAGGCGAGAGTGCGCGAGCACACAGGAGTAAAGTCAAGCAGCGCAGCTTGATGCGTAGTAAAAAAAAATAATAAATAGACAACTGGTCGACCTCATTAGAAATAAAAACCCAAAAGATTAGATAGACAAACAAACAAACACATAAATGTGGAGAGAAGGGCAGTGCGCGCAGGAGCAAATGTAAACAGCAGACAGACCTGAATCCTTATCTTTACTAGGACGACCTCAGAACTTTGTTCAGTTTGTCTCGGTGACGGATAATGGAAGGAAGGGCAGGCAACTGGTCGACTTCATATAAATAAACAAATAAAAAATAAGATAAACTCTCAGGAATACATAAATAATAACAAAAAAATTGTAAAGTGGAGAAAGCGAGAGCGCGCGAATGCACTCAAGCAAACACAAACAGCACAGCACGATGCGTATTTTTTTTTAAATTGACAAAGTAAATCAAAAATAAATCAAAAATAAAAATAATTGGAAAAGGCGAGAGTGCGCGAGCACACAGGAGCAAAGACAAGCAGCGCAGCTTGATGCGTAGTAAAAAAAATAATAAATAGACAACAGCAGCGCAGCTTGATGCGTAGTAAAAAACATAATAAATAGACAACTGGTCGACCTCATTAGAAATAAAAACCCAAAAGATTAGATAGAGAAACAAACAAACACATAAATGTGGAGAGAAGGGCAGTGCGCGCAGGAGCTAAGGTAAACAGCAGACAGACCTGAATCCTTATCTTTACAAGGTCGACCTCAGAACTTTGTTCAGTTTGTCTCGGTGACGGATAATGGAAGGAAGGGCAGGCAACTGGTCGACTTCATTTAAATAAACAAATAAAAAATAAGATAAACTCTCAGGAATAGATAAATAATAACAAAAAATTGTAAAGTGGAGAAAGCGAGAGCGCGGGAATGCCCTCAAGCAAACACAAACAGCACAGCACGATGCGTATTTTTTTTTAAAATTGACAAAATAAATAAAAAATAAATCAAACATAAAAATAAGTGGAAAAGGCGAGAGTGCGCGAGCACACAGGAGCAAAGACAAGCAGCGCAGCTTGATGCGTAGTAAAAAAAATAATAAATAGACAACTGGTCGACCTCATTAGAAATAAAAACCCAAAAGATTAGATAGACAAACAAATAAACACATAAATGTGGAGAGAAGTGCAGTGCGCGCAGGAGCAAAGGTAAACAGCAGACAGACCTGAATCCTTATTTTACAAGGTCGACTTCAGAACTTTGTTCAGTTTGTCTCGGTGACGGATAATGGAAGGAAGGGCAGGCAACTGGTCGACTTCATTTAAATAAACAAATAAAAAATAAGATAAACTCTCAGGAATAGATAAATAATAACAAAAATTTGTAAAGTGGAGAAAGCGAGAGCGCGCGAATGCACTCAAGCAAACACAAACAGCACAGCACGATGCGTATTTTTTTTAAATTGACAAAATAAATCAAAAATAAATCAAAAATAAAAATAAGTGGAAAAGGCGAGAGTGCGCGAGCACACAGGAGCAAAGACAAGCAGCGCAGCTTGATGCGTAGTAAAAAAAATAATAAATAGACAACTGGTCGACCTCATTAGAAATAAAAACCCAAAAGATTAGATAGACAAACAAACACATAAATGTGGAGAGAAGGGCAGTGCGCGCAGGAGCAAAGTTAAACAGCAGACAGACCTGAATCCTTATCTTTACAAGGTCGACCTCAGAACTTTGTTCAGTTTGTCTCGGTGACGGATAATGGAAGGAAGGGCAGGCAACTGGTCCACTTCATTTAAATAAACAAATAAAAAATAAGATAAACTCTCAGGAATAGATAAATAATAACAAAAAAATTGTAAAGTGGAGAAAGCGAGAGCGCGCGAATGCACTCAAGCAAACACAAACAGCACAGCACGATGCGTATTTTTTTTGAAATTGACAAAATAAATCAAAAATAAATCAAAAATAAAAATAAGTGGAAAAGGCGAGAGTGCGCGAGCACACAGGAGCAAAGACAAGCAGCGCAGCTTGATGCGTAGTAAAAAAAATAATAAATAGACAACTGGTCGACCTCATTAGAAATAAAAACCCAAAAGATTAGATAGACAAACAAACAAACACATAAATGTGGAGAGAAGGGCAGTGCAGGCAGGAGCAAAGGTAAACAGCAGACAGACCTGAATCCTTATCTTTACAAGGTCGACCTCAGAACTTTGTTCAGTTTGTCTCGGTGATGGATAATGGAAGGAAGGGCAGGCAACTGGTCGACTTCATTTATATAAACAAATAAAAAATAAGATAAACTCTCAGGAATAGATAAATAATAACAGAAAAATTGTAAAGTGGAGAAAGTGAGAGCGCACGAATGCACTCAAGCAAACACAAACAGCACAGCACGATGCGTATTTTTTTTTAAATTGACAAAATAAATCAAAAATAAATCAAAAATAAAAATAAGTGGAAAAGGCGAGAGTGCGCGAGCACACAGGAGCAAAGACAAGCAGCGCAGCTTGATGCGTAGTAAAAAAAAATAATAAATAGACAACTGGTCGACCTCATTAGAAATAGAAACCCAAAAGATTAGATAGACAAACAAACAAACACATAAATGTGGAGAGAAGGGCAGTGCGCGCAGGAGCAAAGGTAAACAGCAGACAGACCTGAATCCTTATCTTTACAAGGTCGACCTCAGAACTTTGTTCAGTTTGTCTCGGTGACGGATAATGGAAGGAAGGGCAGGCAACTGGTCGACTTCATTTAAATAAACAAATAAAAAATAAGATAAACTCTCAGTAATAGATAAATAATAACAAAAAAATTGTAAAGTGGAGAAAGCGAGAGCGCGCAAATGCACTCAAGCAAACACAAACAGCACAGCACGATGCGTATTTTTTTTTAAATTGACAAAATAAATCAAAAATAAATCAAAAATAAAAATGAGTGGAAAAGGCGAGAGTGCGCGAGCACACAGGAGCAAAGTCAAGCAGCGCAGCTTGATGCGTAGTAAAAGAAAATAATAAATAGACAACTGGTCGACCTCATTAGAAATAAAAACCCAAAAGATTAGATAGACAAACAAACAAACACATAAATGTGGAGAGAAGGGCAGTGCGCGCAGGAGCAAATGTAAACAGCAGACAGACCTGAATCCTTATCTTTACTAGGACGACCTCAGAACTTTGTTCAGTTTGTCTCGGTGACGGATAATGGAAGGAAGGGCAGGCAACTGGTCGACTTCATATAAATAAACAAATAAAAAATAAGATAAACTCTCAGGAATACATAAATAATAACAAAAAAATTGTAAAGTGGAGAAAGCGAGAGCGCGCGAATGCACTCAAGCAAACACAAACAGCACAGCACGATGCGTATTTTTTTTTAAATTGACAAAGTAAATCAAAAATAAATCAAAAATAAAAATAAGTGGAAAAGGCGAGAGTGCGCGAGCACACAGGAGCAAAGACAAGCAGCGAAGCTTGATGCGTAGTAAAAAAAATAATAAATAGACAACAGCAGCGCAGCTTGATGCGTAGTAAAAAACATAATAAATAGACAACTGGTCGACCTCATTAGAAATAAAAAGCCAAAAGATTAGATAGAGAAACAAACAAACACATAAATGTGGAGAGAAGGGCAGTGCGCGCAGGAGCTAAGGTAAACAGCAGACAGACCTGAATCCTTATCTTTCCAAGGTCGACCTCAGAACTTTGTTCAGTTTGTCTCGGTGACGGATAATGGAAGGAAGGGTAGGCAACTGATCGACTTCATTTAAATAAACAAATAAAAAATAAGATAAACACTCAGGAATAGATAAATAATAAAAAAAAATTGTAAAGTGGAGAAAGCGAGAGCGCGCGAATGCACTCAAGCAAACACAAACAGCACAGCACGATGCGTATTTTTTTAAATTGACAAAATAAATCAAAAATAAATCAAAAATAAAAATAAGTGGAAAAGGCGAGAGTGCGCGAGCACACAGGAGCAAAGACAAGCAGGGCAGCTTGATGCGTATTAAAAAACATAATAAATAGACAACTGGTCGACCTCATTAGAAATAAAAACCCAAAAGATTAGATAGACAAACAAACAAACACATAAATATGGAGAGAAGGTCAGTGCGGGCACAAGCAAAGGTAAACATCAGACAGACCTGAATCCCTATCTTTACAAGGTCGACCTCAGAACTTTGTTCAGTTTGTCTCGGTGACGGATAATGGAAGGAAGGGCAGGCAACTGGTCGACTTGATTTAAATAAACAAATAAAAAATGAGATAAACTCTCAGGAATAGATAAATAATAACAAAAAAAATTGTAAAGTGGAGAAAGCGAGAGCGCGCGAATGCACTCAAGCAAATACAAACAGCACAGCACGATGCGTATTTTTTTTAAATTGAAAAAATAAATAAAAAATAAATCAAACATAAAAATAAGTGGAAAAGGCGATAGTGCGCGAGCGCACAGGAGCAAAGACAAGCAGCGCACCTTGATGCGTAGTAAAAAAAATAATAAATAGACAACTGGTCGACCTCATTAGAAATAAAAACCCAAAAGATTAGATAGACAAACAAATAAACACATAAATGTGGAGAGAAGGGCAGTGCGCGCAGGACAAAGGTGAACAGCAGACAGACCTGAATCCTTATTTTTACAAGGTCGACCTCAGAACTTTGTTCAGTTTGTCTCGGTGACGGATAATGGAAGGAAGGGCAGGCAACTGGTCGACTTCATTTAAATAAACAAATAAAAAATAAGATAAACTCTCAGGAATAGATAAATAATAACAAAAAAATTGGAAAGTGGAGAAAGTGAGAGCGCGCGAATGCACTCAAGCAAACACAAACAGCACAGCACGATGCGTATTTTTTTTAAATTGACAAAATAAATAAAAAATAAATCAAAAATAAAAATAAGTGGAAAAGGCGAGAGTGCGCGAGCACACAGGAGCAAAGACAAGCAGCGCAGCTTGATGCGTATTAAAAAACATAATAAATAGACAACTGGTCGACCTCATTAGAAATAAAAACCCAAAAGATTAGATAGACAAACAAACAAACACATAAATGTGGAGAGAAGGTCAGTGTGGGCACGAGCAAAGGTAAACATCAGACAGACCTGAATCCCTATCTTTACAAGGTCGACCTCAGAACTTTGTTCAGTTTGTCTCGGTGACGGATAATGGAAGGAAGGGCAGGCAACTGGTCGACTTCATTTAAATAAACAAATAAAAAATAAGATAAACTCTCAGGAATAGATAAATAATAACAAAAAAATTGTAAAATGGAGAAAGCGAGAGCGCGCAAATGCACTCAAGCAAACACAAACAGCACAGCACGATGCGTATTTTTTTTTAAATTGACAAAATAAATCAAAAATAAAAGTAAGTGGAAAAGGCTAGAGTGCTCGAGCACACAGGAGCAAAGACAAGCAGCGCAGCTTGATGCGTAGTAAAAAAAATAATAAATAGACAACTGGTCGACCTCATTAGAAATAAAAACCCAAAAGATTAGATAGACAAAAAACAAACACATAAATGTGGAGAGAAGGGCAGTGCACGCAGGAGCAAAGGTAAACAGCAGACAGACCTGAATCCTTATCTTTACAAGGTCGACCTCAGAACTTTGTTCAGTTTGTCTCGGTGACGGATAATGGAAGGAAGGGCAGGCAACTGGTCGACTTCATTTAAATAAACAAATAAAAAATAAGATAAACTCTCAGGAATACATAAATAATAATAAAAAAATTGTAAAGTGGAGAAAGCGAGAGCGCGCGAATGCACTCAAGCAAACACAAACAGCACAGCACGATGCGTATTTTTTTTTAATTGACAAAATAAATCAAAAATAAAAATAAGTGGAAAAGGCGAGAGTGCGCGAGCACACAGGAGCAAAGACAAGCAGCGCAGCTTGATGCGTGGCAAAAAAAATAATAAATAAACAACTGGTCGACCTCGTTAGAAATAAAAACCCAAAAGTTTAGAAAGACAAACAAACAAACACATAAATGTGGAGAGAAGGTCAGTGCGCGCAGGAGCAAAGGTAAACAGCAGACAGACTTGAATCCTTATCTTTACAACGTCGACCTCAGAACTTTGTTCAGTTTGTCTCGGTGACGGATAATGGAAGGAAGGGCAGGCAACTGGTCGACTTCATTTAAATAAACAAATAAAAAATAAGATAAACTCTCAGGAATAGATAAATAATAACAAAAAAATTGTAAAATGGAGAAAGCGCGAGCGCGCGAATGCACTCAAGCAAACACAAACAGCACAGCACGATGCGTTTTTTTTTAATTGAAAAAATAAATCAAAAATAAATCAAAAATAAAAATAAGTGGAAAAGGCGAGAGTGCGCGAGCACACAGGAGCAAAGACAAGCAGCGCAGCTTGATGCGTAGTAAAAAAAATAATAAATAGACAACTGGTCGACCTCATTAGAAATAAAAACCCAAAAGATTAGATAGACAAACAAACAAACACATAAATGTGGAGAGAAGGGCAGTGCAGGCAGGAGCAAAGGTAAACAGCAGACAGACCTGAATCCTTATCTTTACAAGGTCGACCTCAGAACTTTGTTCAGTTTGTCTCGGTGATGGATAATGGAAGGAAGGGCAGGCAACTGGTCGACTTCATTTATATAAACAAATAAAAAATAAGATAAACTCTCAGGAATAGATAAATAATAACAGAAAAATTGTAAAGTGGAGAAAGTGAGAGCGCACGAATGCACTCAAGCAAACACAAACAGCACAGCACGATGCGTATTTTTTTTTAAATTGACAAAATAAATCAAAAATAAATCAAAAATAAAAATAAGTGGAAAAGGCGAGAGTGCGCGAGCACACAGGAGCAAAGACAAGCAGCGCAGCTTGATGCGTAGTAAAAAAAAATAATAAATAGACAACTGGTCGACCTCATTAGAAATAGAAACCCAAAAGATTAGATAGACAAACAAACAAACACATAAATGTGGAGAGAAGGGCAGTGCGCGCAGGAGCAAAGGTAAACAGCAGACAGACCTGAATCCTTATCTTTACAAGGTCGACCTCAGAACTTTGTTCAGTTTGTCTCGGTGACGGATAATGGAAGGAAGGGCAGGCAACTGGTCGACTTCATTTAAATAAACAAATAAAAAATAAGATAAACTCTCAGTAATAGATAAATAATAACAAAAAAATTGTAAAGTGGAGAAAGCGAGAGCGCGCAAATGCACTCAAGCAAACACAAACAGCACAGCACGATGCGTATTTTTTTTTAAATTGACAAAATAAATCAAAAATAAATCAAAAATAAAAATGAGTGGAAAAGGCGAGAGTGCGCGAGCACACAGGAGCAAAGTCAAGCAGCGCAGCTTGATGCGTAGTAAAAGAAAATAATAAATAGACAACTGGTCGACCTCATTAGAAATAAAAACCCAAAAGATTAGATAGACAAACAAACAAACACATAAATGTGGAGAGAAGGGCAGTGCGCGCAGGAGCAAATGTAAACAGCAGACAGACCTGAATCCTTATCTTTACTAGGACGACCTCAGAACTTTGTTCAGTTTGTCTCGGTGACGGATAATGGAAGGAAGGGCAGGCAACTGGTCGACTTCATATAAATAAACAAATAAAAAATAAGATAAACTCTCAGGAATACATAAATAATAACAAAAAAATTGTAAAGTGGAGAAAGCGAGAGCGCGCGAATGCACTCAAGCAAACACAAACAGCACAGCACGATGCGTATTTTTTTTTAAATTGACAAAGTAAATCAAAAATAAATCAAAAATAAAAATAAGTGGAAAAGGCGAGAGTGCGCGAGCACACAGGAGCAAAGACAAGCAGCGCAGCTTGATGCGTAGTAAAAAAAATAATAAATAGACAACAGCAGCGCAGCTTGATGCGTAGTAAAAAACATAATAAATAGACAACTGGTCGACCTCATTAGAAATAAAAAGCCAAAAGATTAGATAGAGAAACAAACAAACACATAAATGTGGAGAGAAGGGCAGTGCGCGCAGGAGCTAAGGTAAACAGCAGACAGACCTGAATCCTTATCTTTACAAGGTCGACCTCAGAACTTTGTTCAGTTTGTCTCGGTGACGGATAATGGAAGGAAAGGTAGGCAACTGATCGACTTCATTTAAATAAACAAATAAAAAATAAGATAAACACTCAGGAATAGATAAATAATAAAAAAAAATTGTAAAGTGGAGAAAGCGAGAGCGCGCGAATGCACTCAAGCAAACACAAACAGCACAGCACGATGCGTATTTTTTTAAATTGACAAAATAAATCAAAAATAAATCAAAAATAAAAATAAGTGGAAAAGGCGAGAGTGCGCGAGCACACAGGAGCAAAGACAAGCAGGGCAGCTTGATGCGTATTAAAAAACATAATAAATAGACAACTGGTCGACCTCATTAGAAATAAAAACCCAAAAGATTAGATAGACAAACAAACAAACACATAAATGTGGAGAGAAGGTCAGTGCGGGCACAAGCAAAGGTAAACATCAGACAGACCTGAATCCCTATCTTTACAAGGTCGACCTCAGAACTTTGTTCAGTTTGTCTCGGTGACGGATAATGGAAGGAAGGGCAGGCAACTGGTCGACTTGATTTAAATAAACAAATAAAAAATGAGATAAACTCTCAGGAATAGATAAATAATAACAAAAAAAATTGTAAAGTGGAGAAAGCGAGAGCGCGCGAATGCACTCAAGCAAATACAAACAGCACAGCACGATGCGTATTTTTTTTAAATTGAAAAAATAAATAAAAAATAAATCAAACATAAAAATAAGTGGAAAAGGCGATAGTGCGCGAGCGCACAGGAGCAAAGACAAGCAGCGCACCTTGATGCGTAGTAAAAAAAATAATAAATAGACAACTGGTCGACCTCATTAGAAATAAAAACCCAAAAGATTAGATAGACAAACAAATAAACACATAAATGTGGAGAGAAGGGCAGTGCGCGCAGGACAAAGGTGAACAGCAGACAGACCTGAATCCTTATTTTTACAAGGTCGACCTCAGAACTTTGTTCAGTTTGTCTCGGTGACGGATAATGGAAGGAAGGGCAGGCAACTGGTCGACTTCATTTAAATAAACAAATAAAAAATAAGATAAACTCTCAGGAATAGATAAATAATAACAAAAAAATTGGAAAGTGGAGAAAGTGAGAGCGCGCGAATGCACTCAAGCAAACACAAACAGCACAGCACGATGCGTATTTTTTTTTAAATTGACAAAATAAATAAAAAATAAATCAAAAATAAAAATAAGTGGAAAAGGCGAGAGTGCGCGAGCACACAGGAGCAAAGACAAGCAGCGCAGCTTGATGCGTATTAAAAAACATAATAAATAGACAACTGGTCGACCTCATTAGAAATAAAAACCCAAAAGATTAGATAGACAAACAAACAAACACATAAATGTGGAGAGAAGGTCAGTGTGGGCACGAGCAAAGGTAAACATCAGACAGACCTGAATCCCTATCTTTACAAGGTCGACCTCAGAACTTTGTTCAGTTTGTCTCGGTGACGGATAATGGAAGGAAGGGCAGGCAACTGGTCGACTTCATTTAAATAAACAAATAAAAAATAAGATAAACTCTCAGGAATAGATAAATAATAACAAAAAAATTGTAAAATGGAGAAAGCGAGAGCGCGCAAATGCACTCAAGCAAACACAAACAGCACAGCACGATGCGTATTTTTTTTTAAATTGACAAAATAAATCAAAAATAAAAGTAAGTGGAAAAGGCTAGAGTGCTCGAGCACACAGGAGCAAAGACAAGCAGCGCAGCTTGATGCGTAGTAAAAAAAATAATAAATAGACAACTGGTCGACCTCATTAGAAATAAAAACCCAAAAGATTAGATAGACAAAAAACAAACACATAAATGTGGAGAGAAGGGCAGTGCACGCAGGAGCAAAGGTAAACAGCAGACAGACCTGAATCCTTATCTTTACAAGGTCGACCTCAGAACTTTGTTCAGTTTGTCTCGGTGACGGATAATGGAAGGAAGGGCACGCAACTGGTCGACTTCATTTAAATAAACAAATAAAAAATAAGATAAACTCTCAGGAATACATAAATAATAACAAAAAAATTGTAAAGTGGAGAAAGCGAGAGCGCGCGAATGCACTCAAGCAAACACAAACAGCACAGCACGATGCGTATTTTTTTTTAATTGACAAAATAAATCAAAAATAAAAATAAGTGGAAAAGGCGAGAGTGCGCGAGCACACAGGAGCAAAGACAAGCAGCGCAGCTTGATGCGTGGCAAAAAAAATAATAAATAAACAACTGGTCGACCTCGTTAGAAATAAAAACCCAAAAGTTTAGAAAGACAAACAAACAAACACATAAATGTGGAGAGAAGGTCAGTGCGCGCAGGAGCAAAGGTAAACAGCAGACAGACTTGAATCCTTATCTTTACAACGTCGACCTCAGAACTTTGTTCAGTTTGTCTCGGTGACGGATAATGGAAGGAAGGGCAGGCAACTGGTCGACTTCATTTAAATAAACAAATAAAAAATAAGATAAACTCTCAGGAATAGATAAATAATAACAAAAAAATTGTAAAATGGAGAAAGCGCGAGCGCGCGAATGCACTCAAGCAAACACAAACAGCACAGCACGATGCGTTTTTTTTTAATTGAAAAAATAAATCAAAAATAAATCAAAAATAAAAATAAGTGGAAAAGGCGAGAGTGCGCGAGCACACAGGAGCAAAGACAAGCAGCGCAGCTTGATGCGTAGTAAAAAAAATAATAAATAGACAACTGGTCGACCTCATTAGAAATAAAAACCCAAAAGATTAGATAGACAAACAAACAAACACATAAATGTGGAGAGAAGGGCAGTGCGCGCAGGAGCAAAGGTAAACAGCAGACAGACCTGAATCCTTATCTTTACAAGGTCGACCTCAGAATTTTGTTCAGTTTGTCTCGGTGACGGATAATGGAAGGAAGGGCACGCAACTGGTCGACTTCATTTAAATAAACAAATAAAAAATAAGATAAACTCTCAGGAATAGATAAATAATAACAAAAAAATTGTAAAGTGGAGAAAGCGAGAGCGCGCGAATGCACTCAAGCAAACACAAACAGCAAAGCACGATGCGTATTTTTTTTAAATTGACAGAATAAATCAAAAATAAATAAAAAATAAAAATAAGTGGAAAAGGCGAGAGTGCGCGAGCACACAGGAGCAAAGACAAGCAGCGCAGCTTGATGCGTAGTAAAAAAAATAATAAATAGACAACTGGTCGACCTCATTAGAAATAAAAACCCAAAAGATTAGATAGACAAACAAACAAACACATAAATGTGGAGAGAAGGGCAGTGCGCGCAGGAGCAAAGGTAAACAGCAGACAGACCTGACCCTTATCTTTACAAGGTCGACCTCAGAACTTTGTTCAGTTTTTCTCGGTGACGGATAATGGAAGGAAGGGCAGGCAACTGGTCGACTTCATTTAAATAAACAAATAAAAAATACGATAACCTCTCAGGAATAGATAAATAATAAGAAAAAAATTGTAAAGTGGAGAAAGCGAGAGCGCGCGAATGCACTCAAGCAAACACAAACAGCACAGCACGATGCGTATTTTTTTTAAAATGACAAAATAAATCAAAAATAAATCAAAAATAAAAATAAGTGGAAAAGTCGAGAGTGCTTGAGCACACAGGAACAAAGACAAGCAGCGCAGCTTGATGCATAGTAAAAAAAATAATAAATAGACAACTGGTCGACCTCATTAGAAATAAAAACCCAAAAGATTAGATAGACAAACAAACAAACACATAAATGTGGAGAGAAGGGCAGTGCGCGCAGGAGCAAAGGTAAACAGCAGACAGACCTGAATCCTTATCTTTACAAGGTCGACCTCAGAACTTTGTTCAGTTTGTCTCGGTGACGGATAATGGAAGGAAGGGCAGGCAACTGGTCGACTTCATTTAAATAAACAAATAAAAAATAAGATAAACTCTCAGGAATAGATAAATAATAAAAAAATTGTAAAGTGGAGAAAGCGAGAGCGCGCGAATGCACTCAAGCAAACACAAACAGCACAGCACGATGCGTATTTTTTTTTTTAAATTGACAAAATAAATCAAAAATAAATCAAAAATAAAAATAAGTGGAAAAGGCGAGAGTGCGCGAGCACACAGGAGCAACGACAAGCAGCGCAGCTTGATGCGTAGTAAAAAAAATAATAAATAGACAACTGGTCGACCTCATTAGAAATAAAAACCCAAAAGATTAGATAGACAAACAAACAAACACATAAATGTGGAGAGAAGGGCAGTACGCGCAGGAGCAAAGGTAAACAGCAGACAGACCTGAATCCTTATCTTTACAAGGTCGACCTCAGAACTTTGTTCAGTTTGTCTCGGTGACGGATAATGGAAGGAAGGGCAGGCAACTGGTCGAGTTCATTTAAATAAACAAATAAAATATAAGATAAACTCTCAGGAATAGATAAATAATAACAAACATTGTAAAGAGGAGAAAGCGAGAGCGCGCGAATGCACTCAAGCAAACACAAACAGCACAGCACGATGCGTATTTTTTTTTAATTGACAAAATAAATCAAAAATAAAAATAAGTGGAAAAGGCGAGAGTGCGCGAGCACACAGGAGCAAAGACAAGCAGCGCAGCTTGATGCGTGGCAAAAAAAATAATAAATAAACAACTGGTCGACCTCGTTAGAAATAAAAACCCAAAAGTTTAGAAAGACAAACAAACAAACACATAAATGTGGAGAGAAGGTCAGTGCGCGCAGGAGCAAAGGTAAACAGCAGACAGACTTGAATCCTTATCTTTACAACGTCGACCTCAGAACTTTGTTCAGTTTGTCTCGGTGACGGATAATGGAAGGAAGGGCAGGCAACTGGTCGACTTCATTTAAATAAACAAATAAAAAATAAGATAAACTCTCAGGAATAGATAAATAATAACAAAAAAATTGTAAAATGGAGAAAGCGCGAGCGCGCGAATGCACTCAAGCAAACACAAACAGCACAGCACGATGCGTTTTTTTTTAATTGAAAAAATAAATCAAAAATAAATCAAAAATAAAAATAAGTGGAAAAGGCGAGAGTGCGCGAGCACACAGGAGCAAAGACAAGCAGCGCAGCTTGATGCGTAGTAAAAAAAATAATAAATAGACAACTGGTCGACCTCATTAGAAATAAAAACCCAAAAGATTAGATAGACAAACAAACAAACACATAAATGTGGAGAGAAGGGCAGTGCGCGCAGGAGCAAAGGTAAACAGCAGACAGACCTGAATCCTTATCTTTACAAGGTCGACCTCAGAATTTTGTTCAGTTTGTCTCGGTGACGGATAATGGAAGGAAGGGCACGCAACTGGTCGACTTCATTTAAATAAACAAATAAAAAATAAGATAAACTCTCAGGAATAGATAAATAATAACAAAAAAATTGTAAAGTGGAGAAAGCGAGAGCGCGCGAATGCACTCAAGCAAACACAAACAGCAAAGCACGATGCGTATTTTTTTTAAATTGACAGAATAAATCAAAAATAAATAAAAAATAAAAATAAGTGGAAAAGGCGAGAGTGCGCGAGCACACAGGAGCAAAGACAAGCAGCGCAGCTTGATGCGTAGTAAAAAAAATAATAAATAGACAACTGGTCGACCTCATTAGAAATAAAAACCCAAAAGATTAGATAGACAAACAAACAAACACATAAATGTGGAGAGAAGGGCAGTGCGCGCAGGAGCAAAGGTAAACAGCAGACAGACCTGACCCTTATCTTTACAAGGTCGACCTCAGAACTTTGTTCAGTTTTTCTCGGTGACGGATAATGGAAGGAAGGGCAGGCAACTGGTCGACTTCATTTAAATAAACAAATAAAAAATACGATAACCTCTCAGGAATAGATAAATAATAAGAAAAAAATTGTAAAGTGGAGAAAGCGAGAGCGCGCGAATGCACTCAAGCAAACACAAACAGCACAGCACGATGCGTATTTTTTTAAATTGACAAAATAAATCAAAAATAAATCAAAAATAAAAATAAGTGGAAAAGGCGAGAGTGCGCGAGCACACAGGAGCAAAGACAAGCAGCGCAGCTTGATGCGTAGTAAAAAAAAAAATAAATAGACAACTGGTCGACCTCATTAGAAATAAAAACCCAAAAGATTAGATAGACAAACAAACAAACACATAAATGTGGAGAGAAGGGCAGTGCGCGCAGGAGCAAAGGTAAACAGCAGACAGACCTGAATCCTTATCTTTACAAGGTCGACCTCAGAACTTTGTTCAGTTTGACTCGGTGACGGATAATGGAAGGAAGGGCAGGCAACTGGTCGACTTCATTTAAATAAACAAATAAAAAATAAGATAAACTCTCAGGAATAGATAAATAATAACAAAAAAATTGTAAAGTGGAGAAAGGGAGAGCGCGCGAATGCACTCAAGCAAACACAAACAGCACAGCAAGATGCGTATTTTTTTTTAAAATTGACAAAATAAATCAAAAATAAAAATCAGTGGAAAAGGCGAGAGTGCGCGAGCACACAGGAGCAAAGACAAGCAGCGCAGCTTGATGCGTAGTAAAAAAAATAATAAATAGACAACTGGTCGACCTCATTAGAAATAAAAACCCAAAAGATTAGATAGACAAACAAACAAACACATAAATGTGGAGAGAAGGGCAGTGCGCGCAGGAGCAAAGGTAAACAGCAGACAGACCTGAATCCTTATCTTTACAAGGTCGACCTCAGAACTTTGTTCAGTTTGTCTCGGTGACGGATAATGGAAGGAAGGGCAGGCAACTGGTCGACTTCATTTAAATAAACAAATAAAAAATAAGATAAACTCTCAGGAATAGATAAATAATAACAAAAAATTGTAAAGTGGAGAAAGCGAGAGCGCGCGAACGCACTCAAGCAAACACAAACAGCACAGCACGATGCGTATTTTTTTGTTAAAATTGACAAAATAAATCAAAAATAAATCAAAAATAAAAATAAGTGGAAAAGGCGAGAGTGCGCGAGCACACAGGAGCAAAGACAAGCAGCGCAGCTTGATGCGTAGTAAAAAAATAATAAATAGACAACTTGTCGACCTCATTAGAAATAAAAACCCAAAAGATTAGATAGACAAACAAACAAACACATAAATGTGGAGAGAAGGGCAGTGCGCGCAGGAGCAAAGGTAAACAGCAGACAGACCTGAATCCTTATCTTTACAAGGTCGACCTCAGAACGTTGTTCAGTTTGTCTCGGTGACGGATAATGGAAGGAAGGGCAGGCAACTGGTCGACTTCATTTAAATAAACAAATATAAAATAAGATAAACTCTCAGGAATAGATAAATAATAACAAAAAAATTGTAAAGTGGAGAAAGGGAGAGCGCGCGAATGCACTCAAGCAAACACAAACAGCACAGCACGATGCGTATTTTTTTGTTAAAGTTGAAAAAATAAATCAAAAATAAAAATAAGTGGAAAAGGCGAGAATGCGCGAGCACACAGGAGCAAAGACAAGCAGCGCAGCTTGATGCGTAGTAAAAAAATAATAAATAGACAACTGGTCGACCTCATTAGAAATAAAAACCCAAAAGATTAGATAGACAAACAAACAAACACATAAATGTGGAGAGAAGGGCAGTGCGCGCAGGAGCAAAGGTAAACAGCAGACAGACCTGACCCTTATCTTTACAAGGTCGACCTCAGAACTTTGTTCAGTTTTTCTCGGTGACGGATAATGGAAGGAAGGGCAGGCAACTGGTCGACTTCATTTAAATAAACAAATAAAAAATACGATAACCTCTCAGGAATAGATAAATAATAAGAAAAAAATTGTAAAGTGGAGAAACCGAGAGCGCGCGAATGCACTCAAGCAAACACAAACAGCACAGCACGATGCGTATTTTTTTAAATTGACAAAATAAATCAAAAATAAATCAAAATAAAAATAAGTGGAAAAGGCGAGAGTGCGCGAGCACACAGGAGCAAAGACAAGCAGCGCAGCTTGATGCGTAGTAAAAAAAAAAATAAATAGACAACTGGTCGACCTCATTAGAAATAAAAACCCAAAAGATTAGATAGACAAACAAACAAACACATAAATGTGGAGAGAAGGGCAGTGCGCGCAGGAGCAAAGGTAAACAGCAGACAGACCTGAATCCTTTTCTTTACAAGGTCGACCTCAGAACTTTGTTCAGTTTGACTCGGTGACGGATAATGGAAGGAAGGGCAGGCAACTGGTCGACTTCATTTAAATAAACAAATAAAAAATAAGATAAACTCTCAGGAATAGATAAATAATAACAAAAAAATTGTAAAGTGGAGAAAGGGAGAGCGCGCGAATGCAATCAAGCAAACACAAACAGCACAGCAAGATGCGTATTTTTTTTTAAAATTGACAAAATAAATCAAAAATAAAAATCAGTGGAAAAGGCGAGAGTGCGCGAGCACACAGGAGCAAAGACAAGCAGCGCAGCTTGATGCGT